>NW_025223857.1:234579-244174 GCF_014066325.1 Apis laboriosa
AAAAAAAAAAAAAAATTGATCAGTGAAATTGGAGGAATTTTTATTTTCTGAGATCGATATATTGTCCCGATACAAACAGAACGCAATTTACCATTAATCGTTTTGGATTTTTCGATAAATTAAAATCATCGAAATCGATTGAAATCGTCACTTTGTCACGCGAATCGTTGGTTGGAAAAGAAAAAAAAAAGTCATCTTGACGAACAGGGGAATCGTAACACGTAACGAGGTGCGTGTGATTCTAGAATTGGATCGAATCGAATAAGAGAAGAGCGGTGGGATATTGACGAGATTACGTAAATTCGTGGATAGAAGAATATGATTGAATCACCCGTTGAATAAAGGAGGCGAGAATTACGTTACGATAATCGCTTATTTATTGGAACACGTAATTAATACGCTTGATTGTTTTCTTTTCCTTTTCTCTCTTCTTCTTTCGAAATTCACGAACTCGTATCCTTTGTCCGCCAACGGACGATCATTAGAGGACAAAGGAGGCAAAGGTTTTTTTAAAATGGAAGATCGTTACGAGCGAGAGATAACAAAGGTCCCGAATGGAAGGGTACGAGTCCGTGTGCGTGCGCGCTATATTAACGTGTACGCTTTATTCTCGAAGAGTGAAAAATTCATCGAGGATGGCTGCTAATGTGTAGAGTTAATGTTCTAAGCGAAACGCACTCGTAAACTCGAACAGTTTCGATTGTCGAACGGTTCCACTGTCACTCGTCGAGTCGCGAACGTGAAACGTGTGTGTCTATATATATATATATATATATTAGAAAAAAAGGGGACGCTCGTAAAAATTAACGAGCCAGTCAACTTGTATACATATGTGTGTGTCTGTGTGTATATGTATGTATATATATATATTTATATTTATATATATATATATATCTACGACAATTACGCTTAATTAATCGACAAGTAATAATTAATCCTACTATCGAGCGTCGGCATGGCAACCGACCGAAAAAAAGAGAGATCGAGGAGGAAAAAATTTTTCGCGACTTCGCAAAATCGATCGAACATTTCGTTCGTCGTTTCATTGTTTTCGTCCTCGATGACGCGAGCCGAAACGAGCTCGATAGAAAAGGCGTATATCACCGGAGCGAGGATTTCAGGCACGAGAAGAGCTTCATCGAGGAATACCGAAGCATCGCCCTTTCGTCGTTTCGAGCGAACAACTCGAATCGAATCAACGAATCGAAAAAAGCGAGGAAAATATGAGGTGTGATGAAATAACCGTTCCACTGTCTTTCCACTGCCTATACTCGCTTCGTTCGATCGATAACAACGAGGCAAGTATCGAATGGACATCGATTAACAAACGAGACAAGAATAACTCGATTCGACCGTATCGTCGATCATCCTAGCATTATCCTAATCGTCTGTACGTGTTTCTTTTTCTTCTTTTTTTTTTTTTTTCTCTCTTTTTTCGCAAACAACAACGTCAATATTGTTGCAGTTCCTCACGTCATATAAAATTACTTACGATCGTTATAATCTCACTACCACCGTCAAGCTCACCGAGCACGTTCTTGGAAGTGAATAAATGGCATTCAGAAGAAAACGCGCTTCGAGTTCGTGCTTCGATAACCAATTAATTTAGCGAGGAGCAAATATACGATACATATATATATATATATATATATATATCGTATAATTTTTCTCCGTATATAGGCACACGTTATACATACGTATAAGCATTATACCTGTATGGAAATGTGTGGGACTAGAAATCGAACGTTTGTTACCGTTCGTTAAAATTTTTTTTATCCGTGTCAGGCAAAAAAAAAAAAAAAAGTTAATTCGCTTAATTATCTTAACTAGCTGGAAAGATTACATAAGAGAAAATCGTTTAATTAAACGAAATTAATTCGCGGATTGAAATTTAATAAATTCGTATAACACGTATATAACAATTCGCGATTATTTCTATAAGTTGAAGAATATATCTAATAATAATAGTAATAATAATAATAATAATAATAACAACAGCAACAACAACAATAATAATAATAATAATAATAAATCATAATAACAATAGGAATATAATTCATTTGTTCAATATGTATAATTTACACAGTCGCGTGTATGTGTGTGTACGTGTGTGTACGTGTACGTGTATATACGTGTCCCGGAAAATAATCGAAGAAAACGTATCGAGGGTGGGGGGGGGCGGGGGGGAGGGAGAAGAACGAGAAGGGCAATATATTGGGAAATATATTTTCCGATAAAAACGGAAGCGCGACGTTTTCCATTCAACGATTTGCGATCGTAATTTATTTTCTCCTCTTTTTCTTTTCTTTTCTCTTACCACCCGATCTCGTACCTTCCGATTTTCATCCCGTTTCGTTTCATCGGGCGAATCCAACGCGATAACCGACGCGATACGAGGGATCCGATCTCTGAGATTATTAAAGATTACAAAGTGAAAAGTTTTTTTTTTTTTTTTTTTTTTTTTTNTTATCTTTGGTAACCGAGATACCAAGTTGCCAAGTTTCGAAGAATGGAGAAAGTGGATCGATATCGGGGGGGAGGAAGAAGTACAGAGATAGAGATAGAGATAGAGATAGAGATAGAGATAGATAGACAGAGAAAGAGATAGGGAAATGAAACGGTGAAAGCCCCTGAGTAGCGAAGATGAAGATGTCTCTGAAGGGAGAGATGGAGGGAGAGAGAAACGTATGAGATTAAAACTAGCCAGTGACTTATAGGATATTCCATCGATTTAAACGTGTTGCACGAATTCCGGATTGAGAAACGAGAAACCCATAAACTCCGTTTGATCCAGGTTCATCATGAACAACTTGTCCGTGGGAGTCAAATCCGTCTTCTCCGAGGTGAACTGTTTATCGAAGTTGCTTACGTCCTTGCGATGTTTCTACGGAATCAAACGTTCAACTTCTCCTCTCTTCCTTCCTTTCTTCGCCTCATCTTATACTCACGATTTTCGGCTTGAACGGTGGCTGCACCTCCCGATTCTCTATCTTCTCCCAATCGATACGTCGGAAAAACGCGTGGCTCCGTACGTCCTCCTCCCCTCGTAGCCCGCAACCGAGTCTCTTCACAGGATTCTTCGTGAGGAACTGAAAGAGAACGTTGAAAGGAATTATTTAACGAAAAAGAATTAAGAAAAATAATAAATATATAATTGATCAATAGATCTTTATTTCTTTAGTAGGAAGTGTAAATTTGTTTTAATAAAATTATTAAAATAAATTAAATAAAATAATTTAAATCGTATAATCATTATTATATATATATATATATATACACTTCCTAATAAAAGGAATAAAGAAAGAAAAATATTATAAAATCATTTTATTATTATTATTAACCCTTTGCACTCCAGGCGTTCTCATCTACTTATAAGATAAAATTACACTTCATAAGATTATATTATAAAGAGCTTATACTATAAAATCTATTTATGAAGCGATATTCTAAAAGAATCAAAGATAAATAAATATTGTCGCCATTCAAGTTCAACAATCTCAGTGGTGACCGAGAGTCACCGTTGGAGAGCAAAGGTGTTAAAACGTAAAACGCATAATTGCAAATCGAGCTCGTGTTCGTTGAAACAATCTTGGAACGTTTGAAAGCTCAAAGCCTTTAGTAAGAGGGAGAAGACTCGTATTCACCGCTTTACAAATTTCCCTCGCCTCCTTTGACAAACTCTTCGGATAGCTGACGTTATGCTCGGTTATTGCTGCGAACAATTCCTCCTCGTCCTCACCGTCGAACGGTGGTTGACCGACCAACATCTCGTACAGCAGCACTCCGTACGCCCACCAGTCGACCGACTTCCCGTACGGTTGATACAATATGATCTGTACCGAAGGAGAGACTCGATCGGTAACGTTCAATCGGTAACGATCAATCGGTAACGTAGTATTAAAAAAATCAAGAAGAAGGGAAAATTTCAACTAACTTCCGGCGCGATGTAATCGGGCGTCCCGCAGAACGTTTTCGTGGTCTTGTCGCCGCTGATCCCCTCCTTGCACATACCGAAATCGGCAATCTTGATGTGACCGTCCTGATCCAGCAGAACGTTGTCCAACTTCAGATCCCGGTACACGATACCTCGGCCGTGGAGGAAGAAAAGGCCGATCGCTATTTCGGACGCGTAGAATCTAGAGATAAAAACGAAGAATTTTTTTTTTTAATCGAAGGACGTTATTGGTGGACTTGGTTCAGTTTGGAGGGGGATCACTCACACAGCGACAGGCTCTTTGAACTTGCCACACTGTTGTATCTGGTACATCAAATCCCCACCGTTCACGTACTCCATCACGAAATAGAGGCGATCCATGGTTTGGAAGCAGGAGTGCAGTTGGACCAAAAATGGCGGCTTGGTGGACAACGCCAACACGCGTTTCTCGACCATGGTGCACTCCACGTCGTCGTCCTGAATGATGATGTCCTTCTTCAAAATCTTGATCGCGTACAGCTCGTCGGTACCTTTCCTCTCGGCCAGCATCACCTTTGGAAGGAGAGGGCGTGAACGAATAAGAAGAAGAAGAAGAAGAAGGAAGGAATTAACCGAACTTTTCCGAAACTGCCTTTGCCGAGCACCATTAGGAAGTTGAAATCGCTCGCCCTTATCAAGTCGCTCTTGCCCATGTTGTGGGGCACCTCCTTGTCCTGGGTGGTGGTCGTCTTTTTCGTGACCGAGGTCTTCTGCGGGGAGGAAAACGAATCGAGTCGTGAATCTTCGCTGTTTGCGCTAAGAGAGACGACTTTGTATTTAAAAAAGAAAATTTTGATTTTTATCGATTTTTTTTTTTCCTATTTTATTTCAAGTTATATCATACGCTTCATTTTTCTAAAATAATGTATTTGTATATTTATATAAATGTTAATTCTTTTATACGTTTACTTATGTCTTTATGTTATTTATATATTTTCAATGGAGCAATAAATTATAATAAAAAGCAATATTGCTTTCTAAAAATTAAATCTATAAGCTCGAAATCGAGAAAAAATAATTTTGAAATAATTTCCAGTTCAGTGCTAGATTTCCTCATTAAACTCTTCATCTTCATTAAACTAATCATTCTACACAATTCTATGCTCACAAAACTCAAAAACTTTTAAAATAATATTCCTATTACCACTAATTCTAATGTCGAATTAGATCTTAATCTAATTTGAAATAAGAAAATCTAAAAATCTATTCGACATTATATTATTCTACGCTTCATAATATTATCATATATTAGACGTAAAGAAGTTAGGAAAGAGCCGAAGCTATATTATTTTAAAAAAAAAATCAATCAATCAATCATAAATAAATAAATAAATAAATATATATTGTCACCGTATTCGAATCCAAATGATGGCCGAGAGCCATCTTTCGAGTCGCATCGAACCACGAGAGCGCACCGTGTCGGGCGCAGAAGGTTAAATAATAAACGTACTCGCATCTTCATCTTCAACTCGGCGAGATCGACACCCTCCTCCGGAACAGGTACGTTGTAATATTCCCCCTCCTCTTGGGTGAGCAGTTTGAACCAGCCGTTGGCGGGCGCTTTGATAAGCTCCGATATCCCGAAGGAGAGGGAGCCCATGAAATCGTTCCTCGACGTTCGATCCCAATCCCAAACCTCGATCAAAAGCCGCCTGTCCTTGTCCTCGGGTTTCAAGTCGCTGGAAAACAGGGGAAAAAAGTAATAAATTTTTTTCCTCATCCAATTATATATATATATATAATTTTTCTAATTATAATAATTTAATAATTATTTAATTATTTAATAATAATTTAATTAATATAATAATTTTTCTCATCCAACTGTATATATATATATATATATAATATCACTCACAAAATGATGGTCTCGTTCCATTCGGGATTCAACGAGGATTTGATCGTCTTCGTTTTCTTCTTCACAGTGTCCGAATCTGGAATCAACTTCAACTTGACGTATGGATCCGACAATCCGTTTGGATCCATCGGAATCAAATTTCGCCCCTGTTTCACTGGAAATTCACAATACACGAATGCATAGAAAACGCGTCTTTTATTCCTCCTATCAAAAGCCTTTCAACCTTCTTCTCGCGTGGATTATCCACACGTATAGATATGATGGGAAAAAAAGATCTCATCCGCGATAATTAAAGTACCGGCCTTGAATCGGAGGAGGTTTAATTTGACCGGTAACAACGATCTAATAATATACAAAGATCTTGGGTTAGTCGCGTTGAGGCCCTGTTCCACACCTCTTCAACACCCGTTTGACGAAAGCGTCGTCGATAAATCGATTCGAAGGTATTTTTAATGCCAATCACTCGCAGGAAAGCGAGTGAAAAAGATTAATAAATCCTTGCTTACGCCTTTACTCGATACTCGTCGAATTATATCGGTGGTTTTGTTGTGTATAAATAAGAAAATTATTTCTCTTCGGAGAAAAGAAGAAAAAGAGAAAAAAAAAAAAAAAAAAAGTTAGGGAATCGATCGCGAAAGGTTGAAAGCTCGAGAACTATAATGATAAGATAGGGCGCTACTTACCTTCGACCGTGAGCTTGCTTCCGGAGCACGAGATGTACAAATTTATACGACCACGTCTCTCCGTATGATCGCATCCGCAAAGATTCGGCACGCTCTCCTCGCATCTCTTGTGAACGTTCATGTCGCATGCTGCACGTTATTAGATCATGATCGATTATAATCGTGGTCCAACGTTCGCTGGCACGTTTACGTTGCAACCAGACCGGCAATCTCGTATATCTATTTTCTCTTATTTTCATTATCTTTTTTTTTCTTTCTTTTATCTTTTCCTCTTTTTTTCTTTTTTTTTTTTCATTTTTTTGCATTATTTTATACTATCTTTTTTTTTCTCTCTTTTCTTTCTTTGGCATTTTTGCCTGAAAGTGTTGGTTCGAGCAGCGGGATGCAGGATAGGGGCGCGGTTTTTCACGCGTTTCACTCGCTATCGAAACTGCAGCTGCCGACCGTTTCTTTCCTTTCCTTTCCTTTCCTTTCCTTTCCTTTCCTTTCTTTTCCTTTTCTTTTCTTTTTTTCCCCTCTCCCGTTAATTATCGGTTCGATTCAAGTACGGAATACTCGAACCCGTTCGTTTCTCTTTTACTTTTCCTCTCGATGGAGAGAAAATGAATCGAGACGCACGATCGCGGCTGCAGTCGAAAGTGCACACGCGCGAAACTCGACGAACAACCGTTCGAAACGCATGCTCGATTGAGACGGTGGTTCGTGCTCGTATCGTGAAGGATAATAGAACGAATTACGAGGAAATTATCGTTTCCATTCCACATTTCTTCGAGAAAGGAAGAAAAAGAAAAGAGAAAGAAGAGAGAGAGAGAGAGAGAAAAAAAGAGAAAAAATTATACGATAATAATCCTCGTAATCCTTTGACTACGAAAGGTGGAATAATGCAACGAGAAGCGGCCACTACGATAAACTACGTGTGGTCGTTTATAATTGTCAATTGAACAAATCGTTATCTACATACATTCGGTGCCGATAGAGTAAAAAAGGAATAAAAAAAAAAAAAAATAGCGATCGCGAAATATTACACATTTACATACATACACATGTAAATCGAGACGTGCATATGGTCCCCTCGAGCGCGGAACATTAGGGGATAAAGTCGAAACAGAGGATAAATCGAAAAATACATGTATACAGGTGTATTATATACGTGTTGGTCGAATAAAATCTAATATTAAGGTTGAGTATAAATATATAACGGTCTGTAAATAATGCCCAATGAGAAAGAGAGTTGTTGCACACCGATCGAAGAGAAGTGTGTCGTATTCTACGCGTTCGGTCGATACCGAGCGAAAAAAAAAGGTATAAATCTACGTTATATACATGTACTATAACGACGAGCATGCATCGTATGTACAATCGTGTATATAGAATCATATATGTACAATGATCGAGATACGTTAAAAAAAAAAAAAAAATTTCACGGACGTGAGATATCGTACGTAAAGTGTCGGTAAAATACGTAACAAAGGTAACATTCTACGTGTATACATATAAAAGGCGCTGAGCTCTCCCGACTGAGAGAACAGTGGCAAAAAGAGCAATGGGATAAGCAAGCGAGGGGGGAGAGGGCTAATAGGCGAACGACCAAGTGCAAGGTTCCCGGCTTCGCAGTCGGAACCGGAGTATCGTTTTACACCGATCGAAAGTGTGCGGAACCAAAACACGAGCAACAGGCTAGCGTTTCTTCCCTTGAAGTTATTCGTTATATTAATCGAATTTCTTGTGTACGTGACAATATACCGCATTTTGATCGAATTCGCAAAATTTTTAATCTCGTTTGTTAAATAAATGGAGAATGGACGAAAAAGAACAGCGAATGTTGAGAGAGCGAATCGTAAGAAGATAAGTCGACGAAAGTATGACGAAGATGATGAGACACCACCGAGAGAGTGAAAGAGAACGAGAACGAAACTGCGAATACGAAAATGACAATGGCGACGACGACGACGACAACGACGACGACTAAACGAAGACGAAGATTATAACGACAATGACGACAAAGTCTACGAAAACGATAAAAACGATGTTTGCAGAAATCGCGAAAAATGTTGGATAAAAAAATAGAAATATTTTTTTTCACGTGTCGACGTCGTTTCTCTGCTTCAGTCCAATCGATTATATCCGCATAAACATAGGTAGGTGTTGGGAGGCAAGAAAATATGTTTCTCTTGTTGAAACATTGAAGAAATGGAGATAACCGCGGAGACGAGAAAAATAAACGAACATGGAGAAAAGAGAAGATGGATCGTAAACGTAAATTGAGAATTCGTAGAGAAACTGGAGCTTGCGATTCGTGAAGGGAGGGGAGGGAGGAGATAAAGTTAGGGAAGAGAAAGGGAAGATCGATAGTGAGAGGCGAAAGCGAAGCTTTAATACCGCGTTATTTCGGATATTTAGGTGGGAAATTTCGAGCGAAAATTTGTGTTCGATCAGCTACTACGTAATCGCGGAAGAAGAATATCAGCGGAGATCGAATCGAGTTCGTAATACAGGAGTATCGCGATCCAACTGGATTCGAGATGGAGACAGCGCCAATCTCGTTTTTTTTTTTTTTTGCGACGCAAGTAACGGGTTAACCGAGGAGATATTAAATAAAAAAAAAAATACGCAAATAGCAACTGTTTTCACTCGAATCTAGACGAATGCGAATCTTTTTTTTTTTTTTTATTTCGAAGATAGCTACGTGAAGAGACAAAACGCGTGCGAGATCTAGCCGCTTCGTGGAAATGTAATTACGGACTGAATTTGTTTGATTTGAATGTTGTTGTTTGTTAACTACCTGAACATTTAAGTCCCTGATGCGCGATACCGTGAAGCATCGAGCCGCAGTGGTCGCAGAAGGTTGGCGTCAGGTACGTGAAAACCTCCCATTTGTGTGCGGTGCTCATCTGGGAACAAGAAATAGCGGCCCGGGAAAGCCCGGTCCTTCATTGTGATCTGATTCTCTGAGATTCCAAGAGAGATACAACCCGAGAATCCTCGCTACACAACCGACACTACTGTATCGCTTATTGCTTTCGAGTTTACTCGCCCGCGCCTCTTCTTTTTTTTTCTTTCTTTCTTTCTTTCTTTTTTTTTTTT
>NW_025223857.1:244210-457617 GCF_014066325.1 Apis laboriosa
TTTTGAAAAGTTAGCCTCTAGAGAAAAATATTCGAGATAAACAGAGCAGAAAAGAAACGAGCCGTGTTCCGCGAGTAAACACCTATTTCCTCGCAATAACGATAAAGATAGGCAGCCAAAGTCGGGTATCGTTGTAGGGTCGAAACTCAGTTAAGGTCACGCTTTGCTCGTAAAATTCAATTTCGTTGTTTTTCTTCTCGGTTTTCTTCCGCGACGAAACGCAATTAGAAAGAGCGAGAGCAAGAGAGAGAGAGAGAGAGAAATGGAGGGAATGGAACGGGAGCAGTTGAACAAGACCGAGTGAAATGGACCGGCTCGTCAAAGGGGGAGGGAGGAGAGAGAGAGGTGGGCGGAAGGTGTTTGCCTCTCTCGGACGCTAACGCCCCGCTCCTTTGCTTCTCTAATTTTCCAGCCTTTTCTTCCTTCTCGCAGTGTCGAGCGTTTAATTAACTTGCTCGTTCGCTCTTCCTCTTTTCTTCCTGGCATCGAGTGTCATTCTCAGCCGACGATAAAGCGTAAATTCGCGCGTTCACGGCTCGTGTGTACGCGTACTCGAAAGAATTTCAATTTACCCGCGTTACGTTACTAAATGACACGAGTAAACTACTATGAGGGAAGAAGGGAAAAGAAAAAAAAACGCGTCGACGAAATTTACGCGTCGTCGAGAAACGAATTTGCGTGATGCGATGTAAATAAAAAAAGTGCGAAAAACAGATTAAATTCGGAGATAAATAAAAGCGGAGAGACATTGAATGATACATCGAATAATAGATCGTACAAAATGGAAGAAATATTTACAAATATATATTTATATATATATTATATAACGTATATTATATAACGTAACACAAAGAAGATCAAAAATTCTTCTGTTCTTGTTCGAAAAAATTAATAAAAAGAGAAAGATTTACTCACGGCATGATCGCAATCCTTTTAATCGTTTAAACTTAATACATCGCTTTTCTTTTTTTTTCGATATCTACGTGAAATTCGACGAGCAAAAGTATTTATTATTCTTTCTCGCTATTTCTATCTTTTTTTTATTTTTTCCTTTTTTTTTAAATCATTCTTTATGATTTTTACCTATCGAAAAATTCGAAATAACTGTTACGAAAAAAAAGATCGAAAGAACGAAATTATCGATGTATAAAGGACCAAACTAAATATATATATTGCGCGTGCCGTGTATGAACATCGATCGTATGCGCACGTGTGTCATAGAACACACGTCGTAGATGACAAGTGTGATTTAAGTGATAAAGATTTAAAGTCAGTACGAGCGTGGAAAGGAAAATGTTTCGCGCGAACGCGTTGTATAAATTAGAAAAAAAAAAGAAAGAAGAGATTTCAAATTTAAAAAACGTGATTCCTCCAACGATGGGCATAATATCGTTTTCTCTTTTCTCGATACGAAAAATTCTCGAAAGTACGAATCTAAGCAAGATCCATCGCTAAATTCGATTCGAACCACGATCATAAAGGGTAAAAGCGAGAGAGAGAGAGAGAGAAAGAGAGAGAGATGCTTCTCTTCTTTCCTTCGCGTTTAGGTCCCTTTCCCGGAGGAAAATAAACAGATACATTGTCTGTGCGCACATAGAGAGCGGTACGTATAAGATATGCGTGGTAATGCTTAATATCGACATACGTCTGCAAACACGTAGACATTCAGAGGCACAAATAGCGGTCCTTGCGATCAAGCCGCACGTGGATTGGGATGAGAAAGCTTGCCGCGAATTGTACCAGAGAAAGAGAACGAATGGATGTCGAAAGATCGAGGGAAAAGTGGATGCGCATCGAGGACGAAGGAACAACCACCTGTTTCGAAATATTTTTTTGCGCATCTATTTCCTCGATCGTACTTGCGAAAGTCGGTTACGGTTATTACTCAACACACACGAGTATATATATATATATATATATATATATATATATATATATAANTATACGACTTTCGCAAGAAGGGCAAGCTTTTTTTTGAAAGTATATATATATATTTATTTTATTACAAGGAATAAAAACAGAGAAGTGAGAAAAAAGAAGTAGAAATAGAAGAAGAGAAAGAGGAAGAAAAAGAAGAAGAATAAAAGGAAAAAGAGAAGATAGAACGAGAGAAAAGATAAAGGAGAAAGAGGAAGAAGATCAGTAGACGAAGACAAAGCAACACCACGAACAGACGGTAGACCATAGACAAAAAGTATACGATCGGCAATAATGTGCGACAGTGTTTGTGTTCTTTTTTTCTTTTCGTGTGTCTGTGTGCGTGTGACTGGTTACGTGTTCTCGTTTTTTACTTTTTTTATTTTTCGTTTCTTTCCATTTTCTTTGTTTTTGATATGATACCTTGGCACTTCATGCCCTGGTGGATGACACCATAGAGAAGACTACCGCAGTGGTCACAGAAGGTGGGGCTGTTGTAGGTGTGTTGCTTGAATTGGTGCTTCGTCCGCGTGTCCTGCGTTATTACACCATTACACCGTGCACACACACGCAGACTCTCGGGTCATAGGCGTGGGGAAGGAGAATAAATAGAGAAGAAAGGATCGAAGGAAGGAAGGAAGAAGACGATTTCCCCGATAAGCGATCGCGCAATAATAACTTTCGTCTCTTTTCGTGTCTCTCTCTGGTCCAAGTTTGGAAACAGAGAGTTTGGAACAGAGTTGGCAACCGCGAAACCGACATCTTTGGTTCGGCGTGGCTCGATGTCATTCCGTACTACGGCGACCGTTATTGTTCGAATTATTCTCTCGCTTTCTCTTAAAACGCGTTGAATTTGATTATTGCCCTCTACGTTAAATTTGAGCATCGCCGTTCAGGAAAATCAAGGCGCGATTCGAAAAAAGGAAGGACAATGATTCAAGGTTTTTTTTTTTAGGTATCGAGAAGAGTCGTCTTCGAAGCACAGAAGCACAGGAAGGAAATCAGCACCAGGGCCAAGGAGGACGACGCTAGGACATTGATCGTTTTAGTCGAAGTATGAATAAGAAAAAAAAAACCATTTCCTTCCGCAGTGATGAGGAAAAAACGTTCGCGACTCGGAAAGAAGAGGAATTAGCGAACTGATCGCGAACGAGTCGAGAACGTTGTTCCTGAAAATTTTAAAACCGTTTTGGTTTTTCCAACGCGCATAATTTCCCTTATATTACTCGTCCGCATAATTATACTCCGTGTTATAAGCGTGGTTAAAACGAAGCGCAGTAAACGCTTAAGGCCAATCGTGCGCGGTGCGAGAAAACGTGGAAAAATGTATATATATATATATATATATTTATATAGCTCTTAGCCCCGGGTATCCTTTCCCTGTTTGCTCCAGCCGAGGATCATTCTTATCCTTCTCTGATCGTCGCGATATGCCATTTTGGCAACTTTGTTTCAGCTCGTTACCCTTCTTCTTCCT
The DNA here is from genome assembly GCF_014066325.1 of Apis laboriosa. NCBI lineage: Eukaryota > Metazoa > Arthropoda > Insecta > Hymenoptera > Apidae > Apis > Apis laboriosa. The sequence goes on from NW_025223857.1 coordinate 247,605, forward strand.
TCTTTATCCTCCCACTTTCTCTTCTCTTTCTCTCACGCGCGCGCGCGCACACACATACACGCACACACGTCACGTGCATACAACGTCTTTTCTTTCTTTTTCTCTCTCATCTACATACACCGTATCGTATGGATTATCGATAGTCAACATTCGTATTCCGAATCGAATGTTTTTAATTAGTAAGAAAATAGCGATATGTACAGTTATTATTGCAAAATAAACGCCCTGTTGCGTTTGGGCGCTCGCGTCATTGATTAATTCGCGTTCACTGGGGGAGAATGAGAGAGAAAGAGATGCAGCAATAATCGCCATTTTCCTCTCCCCTCGAAAGAGATCACTGCGAGGAGTGTCTCCTTTCCGCCTTACGAATTTGTAATGAATAGGTACGCGACAATCGAGGGAAGAAGTCGGGTAGTACACGAGCTACTAATCGAATCGCGATCGCGAGATTTCATTGGTCCTTGGCTTAGGACGAAAGAGAGAAAGGGGCGATAAAACTGCGTCGAGAAAGAAGAATAATAAACGAACAGAAATCGTGTCTAACGAAATATGCGGTTGCTCGATACTCACGTCGGAATCAGCTCCTTTGTCAGCACCAGGGCACGTGAAGGTCACGTACTCGTGACATCGTTTGTGAACGACGAAACTGCAGACTGGAAATATAAACAGGACAAAATGGAGGCGAAGGTGTCACGGAAAGTGTTTCGAATCGCGGGTGTCGAAGCCTCGAACAAGTTTCTTACCTTGACATTGGTATCCTTGCTTCCCGAAGCCCCTGAAACAAAAGTTTACATTCCGTCATTCGTTCGTTCGTTCAGCGAACGTTTCATCGTTCTCTCGTTGTTCTCGTTGGCAAAGAAAGCTGACAGTTATACGTAGCATTATTTATCGCTGTTTGATTCATTTGTCGAAAATGGAGATGAAAATATTTTTCCGAAATGAATACCGATAATTTCGAGGAAATAAAAATTTTTTATTCCGTCAAATTACATGTATTGTCAATTTTCATAGCCAATCAATTCGAATTTTAAATCTCGACTCGAACGAGATAAAATTCGGCTTCTCTATACGAAAATATGATCTCAATGTTAGAATGATCATTATCATTATCAAAAGTGAATTTTCAATATGATATCCGTTTATCGATAATCTGACGCGTAACGTCTCTGTAACGGTTGACTGTTAACGATTACATCAGCTTCAACGAACAGATCGATATTTCAAGGTTTGAACAATGTATCAATAATAGGTTTCGATTCGAAACGATAAAGCATATCGAATTGGCCGTAATTCTCTTAAAAACGATGAGTTACAATGATGAGTTAAGAAACAAGAGAAGATGCGAAACATTGATGGATCGAGCGTAACGATTTCGTTCGATCACGGAATGTACCGAACAGAATTCTCGCTTCTCATCGAGACGATGACGATTTTCGAAAAAAAATTGTGGAAATAAAGTAGAGAGTGAAACGAAAAGAAGGAAAAATTGAAAGAAGACACGTGTAATTCGAGGAGGAAAGAATAAGAAGAAGAGGAGAAAAATCGATGCGAATCCCCGATTAGCCTACATTTCTTTGAAGCTTAAATCGAAACACGCGCGCTTGTTGCGTCGAAAGATAGTTGACGAGTATGGCGAGGAAACAACTGTTCCATCCTCAAACGATCATTGTTTAATATTATACTATTCTTTTTTCTTTTTAGAAATTGAATTCTAGTCCCATCTATGTGGAAAACTTGAAGACGCGAAAATTTAAAATTGTAGGCTCGCTGGAAAAACGAGAATTAACGCTCGAGGTGTGAACGTTTCTACACCTCGTTGCTACGTGTACACGTATATGTATGCCATAGATGTTGTGCAGCGGAGGTTACTATAACTGGAATGAGACGAGTAGACCGGTTCTATTTTCGATCCGAGATGCGCCACGTATCGTGAACAGCCGCCCTTTGGAAAATTAAGGTCGATTTAGTCGACCGGTTCGGCTATCGGAGCCGAAAGGGAGCATGTGTGCCGCTCGCCCGATATCCTGGTATCCGACACACGATCGCCCAATAATACGAATTGTTGTGAGAGTTCAAACAAAAATTTTCGTTTTGTCTCTCGTGTAGAACGAGCCGAATATCGAAAGCGAAATCTGATACCGAGAGCGAGGTTGAAAAAGTTCGCATTTCACTCACTATCGATATGGTCTTTGAGTGAAATTTCCGATCGATCGAATCGTAAGCAATTCGAGAAGAAGTTATCGAAATTGATAATAAGAGAAAATGGTTGAAAAATATAGCGAATCCGATTTGCGTTTGTCAAGAAATTAGAAAATCTAGTTATACTCGAAAAGACAGCTAGAGAAACGAAGATTTTTCAATTTTTGTTCACGAAGAAAAGTAATCGATCGTAAAATTATACGTATGCGCATAGATAGATATAGATTCGAAGAAGGTGCTTCTTGAACCGTGACGGGTTTCCCGGGCTAATCGACGACGACCTTACCGATCCGCGCAAGAATCCATCGAAAGCCTTTTGTTCCAAGCTAATTGGGTTCGCTCGGTTTCCATCGATTTTCTACCATCCTGCCCTCTCCTGTCCCCCTTCTCCTCTCACGGACCGCAATGAACCGCAACGGACCGCTAAAAATTCCCAAACGAAGCGTACTCGCGCGCGCACCATCACGTAACTCTCTCTCTCTTTCTCTTTCTCTCTCTCTTACCTCTCGTCATCCGAAATTATCGAACGCCGCATTTCTATTTCTTCCAAAAAAAAAAAAGCATTTTATCGATTTAAAAAGAAGAAAAATTCGATTTTAAAAGAGAAATCCTTCGAGTAAGATGGAAAAATTCAACAGGCAGTTGGGAACCGCTGGCCAAAGGCCAGACCACGATCGCTTTTCTAGATTTCGCGTGGAACGGAATTTCTTCGTGCGCGATGAAATGATATATATGGGTTGGAAAAATATCGTAAATAAATCGTCGCAGCGATGTCTTTTTTAATTTCGAACGGACAAAATTTCCAAGGTTATTCCGCGAACGACCGTTGGTGAATCGAAATTCAAAGTTATTCAGTGTTAAGTAACCAGCCGCGGCAATACGATCAACGCGATAGGATTCTCGTGAATTCTCAAGGAATGACCGGGATTATCGGAATCCGTGTCCTGAAATTCAGTCGAATTTCAAGTATACAGGCAAACACACGCACAAATAAAATGGAATAGGTTTGTTTATTCGGTAATCGCAACGTTTATTTTTCAACACGTCCTATTCGAATTCTCTTTTTCCCAGATTGCGATCATTCGTAGAGACTATATTTTATTATCGTTCGTCACATTTGATAATGTAATTCTGTCGTCTTATCGTTGTTAAATGAAAAACCGAGAAAAAAGTTACAAGATACAACAACGAGACATTTATTTAAACAATTTTGATATTTTCTGTTATAATTAATTTATAACACTGACACCAAACTTATCTCTAAAAATCGAGATACGTAAATTCAACTTTATATTATTGTTCGAATCAAAGAGCAAAGATATTCGATCGATCGAAAATATGCGCTATCGAATTGAGCGTGATATAAATTACGTCAGAAACGAACGTAGTTCCGTTTAATCGAAGCAAATCGATAGATCGATGTTTATTCAACAATAACGAGTGAAATTTTCTTGTGTGACGACGTTTCGCGTTGAAATTCCATTAAAATTAACGCGGATAAAAGTTCCGTCGATTTACGAAACTCGAGCTCGTATCGTTTCATTTCGTTTGATCGCTACTAGCGTTGCTTCGCCATTAATTCAAACCACGTATCGTTATCCACGCATCGGTGCTTCGTAACGAGCATTCAATTTTTTTTTCGCTATCTTTATTCGCAGTATAATCAGATCAATCGACGAAGAAATATATTTTTTTTTTCCATCTTATTTTATCCGAGAAAGAAGAGAAGGATAAAATTGATCGAATGTTTTCGAATGTTTGACATTATCAAACGATCGAATACATGTTATAATAGAAAAAAAAAATGTAAGCATGTAATTAAAAACGAAAGACGTGCGCGTATTCGTATTCGTTGTCCTGACACGGACAAAACAAGTTTCGTCACGCGAAACCGCACAACTCGATAACGACTTATGGTTTTAAATACGTTACGCCTCACGATCGGTACACGTGATTTACGAATAGACAGAAGCCAGTGAAATAATAAATCTTGCGGTCATCCATGTCGATCCTTTTGTCGATCCTTAGAAAGATGTTCGCATTGGATAACGAAATCGAACAAGTAATTCTCTATTTTCTTTGGAAAAAAAAATTAAACAGAAAATACGTGACGTCATTGTCTTTTGTGATTTCATATTTCATAACGCGATCATATTGTCCTTCAAACTGATGATAACTCGAATGGTAAAGTGAAATTTTACTCGCGAAGAAAAAAAATAGAACGAGCAGATTTAATTTTCGCTTTGATTATACGTAAGTCTGATTCGATCTGATAGATCGGATTCTCTCGGTTGATCGAAAAGAGTCATAGATATAGAGATGGATCAGTTAACCGTGTTTGAAACAATTTAACCCAATTATCGCCGATCTCTTTAACCGAATCAAATTGGAACGAAGGAAAATCGAACGAGAGGAAAAAAACGACAATCGTTAAGAGGATCGAAACGATTTCTTCGTCGTCGTTTCACGTTTCACGTTCCTTTGCATTTTGCGGTAAAGAAGGCAAACGAAACAAAAGATAGGAAAGAATTGGATCGGAAATGTCTGTTGCGTCCGTTCTGAACGGCAAAATCGATGTCGGCGAAACAAGTTAGTTTGGTTACTGGGTCGCTCGCTATTGTGCGTCAATGCCTGTAACCGTTTCAACTACGAGTAAATGTTACTCGTTAGACACCGTCCGGGTTATGATATACTGTAACCTTTTTTTTTTCGATCGATTAACGTTTCAATCAATCGTTTACGTATCATTACTGGTTATACCGGTAATAAAATAAAATCGTATTAAAAATAAGATAGACTAAACAACTTTAATTGAAAAAAAAATTTCTTACACAATTGCGATATATCATATTGTCGCTTTATATATTGCTATTACGATTACGACCGTTTTTTTTACCGTAGTTATAATCGATATTCAATGTCATTCTGCTTTCTCCGATTCTATCTATGAAAAACACGATTGATCGTCGCACGAATGTCATAGAACCGGTTTTTGGAAGACAAAAAATCGAACTCGTTTCATGCATGATTGATTCGTTTAAAATCGTTCGAAAATCCCGCGCTCGAATTGATCTCTCATCCGGTCGTTGTTTCTAATTTAGACGAAGCGCGAGTATTCTCAAGGACGGACCGTTTAACCGTTGCTCGAGTTACTCTACCGGCAACTATCGGCCACTGGATTTATGTATTATCAAAGAACAGAAAGAGAAAAAAATATACGTGTCAAATAGAAAAAGGAGAAAAAGAGAAGTGAAAGAAATAAGGACAATTAGAAATTTTGAACGGAATTGGGCAAAAAAAACGAGATATTTGATCGGGAATGGAATAAATAATCGATAGAGAAGAAGGGGAGAAGGAAGAAAAAAAATAGAGCGATGATGCGAAGAAACAAAATGTCACAAAAGTGCGATGGAACGCGCATACGTATACGATGACGACGAGAAAACGAAAATTTGAAAGACTTACCATATAAAGTCCTTGCAATGACTGCAAAAGGTTGGTTGCTTAAAGAAACGAGGCATGAAACTGTGATTCTTGACCACGTAGACATTCTTTTTCTTCAGGGCCCCTTTTCGTCCTCGAATTTTCTTAGCGAATGCGGTGTTTGCATCGCCGGGCCCGAGGGAATCCTCGCACGTGTTGTTTGCTTCTTGATCGTCCGCCATCGCGCGCTCCACTTGTCGATCTTCTTACAGACCGATCAGGGTGAAATTTCGTGCGATACTTTGCTTCTATCCTTCTGTTGATTCTTCTCCAGTCAGTCGAAAAATGCACGCGCGTACACGAATCCGACCCTTGATAAAGGGAAAAAGCGAGCGATATCCGAGCGAGCCAATCGCGATGCGCTCGGAAACGCTCGGAAACGAAAAAGGAAACGTGAGGAAAAGGTGACGGAAAAGAAAGAAAAGAAATAGAGATGAGGAAAGAGAAAAATCCGTTTGTCACGCGTCTGTCGAAACACTCTCAACGACGACGTGTCGTTTTTAGTATGTGTACGTGTGTGATGTGTGTATATGTATGGACGTATGTGTGAATATGGTGTGTGTGTACTCGGTCGACGTGCAATAGGTAATGCACTTGTCACGGTAACTCGTGTCGAGACCGACGGCCACCGACTCTGCTGCCCTCGCCGCTCGCTGCCAACGCCACCGCCGCCACCACCTCTACCATCACCACCACCACCTTCGCCTCCTCCCACCATCGCCACCACCCCGTTTTCCATGCCTGCATCTCACATTCCCGCTTCACCCTTCCCTTTCGTTCTTCCACTCTTCTTACCTATGCCGATACGCGCGCGCGCGCTCACCTATGCTCCACGTCCTTAACCCCTTAACCCCTCCATCCTATCTTGCTCAATCATTGCCCACCCGCACTTCTATCTCTACCATTTTCCTTTTATTCAACTTCTCATCCCTTTTCTCTTCTTTTTCTTCTCTCTTTTTTCGAATACCAATTTTTCCCTTTTAATCTATTCCATTCTCCATTCTCTTTGCATTTTCCTCTTTGCATTTAGTTTCGAATATAATAAAAATGAATTAGAAAATGATTATTCTTTCTTTCTCCTTCCGTGATATTTTTACCATTTTTTCTTTTAGTTACATATGTTTACGTCCATTCTTATGCTTTGTTCTTCTTCTTCCGTGCTCTTCTCTCCTCTTTTTTCCTACATCGTTCGTAAATTTCCCCTCTTTTACTCCCTCTCATTCTCTTGTGTTTTCTCTCGGCCCCTCTGCCGATGCACATACCTTCCCCTCTCTCGAACAGACCGATAATTTTAGATTCTCGGCGCAGTGGCTCGACATTGCTACTGCTCAGCCTGCGCCGCGCACTCGAATATCGACATTCGACATCCGCGAGAACCGCGAGCATATACGACCTCACCGAAACCCCGAGGGAGAGTTGCTACCTACGGTAGAGAGGGGATATCGAATGCACTAGATAACCTTCTCCTTGTATTCCTGCTGTCTTGTCTCTTTTCTCCCTTGCTTCCCTATTGTTCATTATTTTTTTAGTGCTTCTTTCTTACATTCCAATCTTGATTTCTTACTACATGTCGCTTCTAGCGTGCCAGAATGTTGCAATCCTATTTCTATCTTTCAACTTTTATCTTTATATATTTATTCATTTTATGTGCATACATATATACTTACATACATATCAACATATAATATTATAACAGTCAATATATTTCAAATATAACAATTTAACGTGTTTCCAATCTTTTCATAATTAAAACTCGTCACTGTATTGATCGTTTTGTATTATAAAAAAAAGATAATTTTCATTTCGAGGATTCATATTTTAATCTTTAATCTTAAATCGTGTCGTAAATTGAAATCAAATTAAATTATATAAAATTCAAAATAGGTAATTTAAAGCCAAATATTTCAGTGCTCGAATAATTATAGATTCCTATAGCAATAATTTGATCCTAAACTGATCAATCCGGAAAAATTTTAATTCGAGTTTTAATGCGTGAGTCAATAATATCTCCATTAGCTATTTTTAATAACTAGATCATGCATAAACTTCTCACGTATGGATAAAACGTTTCTTATAAATTTGATAACTTTTCATAACATATTACTTTTTCATAACGTGCTACTATAAACTTGATATATTAAATAGACGTTTTCCTTCTTTTCCTTGATTTAATTTTAACTTTAACGATTGACAAAAAAGATTGAAAAAAAAAAACTTTTAATTTTAATTTAAATAATATTCAAATGATATAAAAGAACTTTTAATCATTTGATTAATAATATTTTATTCTTATTTTAATACATAAATACATATTTTCTTTTAATTTATACCTTTTATAGGATCTTTTGAATTTCGTAGAGGGCGTTAATGTTGTCAGTCATACCAACCTTAACAATTTGATCTTTTCCTATGATCGATTTAATTAAACGTTCCAACGTTCCATTATTTAAAAGATTTTAAAGTGGTTTTTTTTCTTGTTTTTTTTTTTGTAATAAAATTTTGATTTGTGAATTATAATGAAATTATCAAAATTCTATTGGATGATGTTCATCACATGTTACTTGTCATTTAGTATGTTATATGAATAATGGTTTATCGAATGTTTGTTTATTTATAAATATTTTTAGGCCACGCCCTCGAATGCTATGTATGTACCGATCAAGAAGGTAATAGAGAAAAATGTTTAAAAAGTACAAAAACTTGCGAACAACATCAAGATACTTGTTTGACGGAAATTAAATGGGGAAGTAAGTAAAGGAACTAGTATAAAATTTTCATATGCCTTAATGATAGATTTTTGAGGTTATGTTTATAGTACGTAATGAACAATGATTTGTTAAAATAAATTATTCATATAAAAACGAAAAATCTGCATTCTTAGCATGATATTATTATTATAAATAAATAAATTTTATAGGTACACCATACTGGTCGCAAGGAGCAAAAAAACAATATTACGTTTCAAAAAGATGTGCCACAAAAAAAGAATGTGAACGAATAAAACGTGCTAATATGGATGATTGCACATATATTTGGTATCAAGATTGGAAATGTTCTGACTGCTGTCAAGGAGATAAGTGCAATTATTATGTGATTTCCATGGCGGAGAAATTACATGCTTATGGGTTGACCGTTATCGTTGCATTGATATTTTTGCATTTATGGCAAAGGTAATCGATCTATTTGCGATTCATTAGCCATTATTGGCTATTTCTACTCGCCTGTATTTTTCTCCATAATTATTTGATTCAATCATTTTATCATTATGAAGGCTTGAATTCATGAGTTACAGTCTGATTTTGGAAAATTATATTTAATCGAAAATGATAAATTGTAACTTGAAATGTAATAATTATTTCAAGTAATTTATATTTAAAAATAATTTACAATTTAGAAATAATTTACAATAATTTACACAAATTTTATTCAATTTTATTTTATAATATTATATATTTTATATATAATTATATATTTTAGTAATATTATTTTATATTATTCGAATAACAAATTTTAATTTAAAATATTCAATTTAAATATTTATAAATTAATTTAAAAGTATTTTCAAATAGGTATAAAAGATTAGTTTAATTATGCCTATTACATATATCCGTCCAATAAAATATCGTTTGAGCGTATTTTAGCGAAAAAAAAATATATTATTTGATATTTTATATTTGTGAATAAAATTGTTTGAAATATATGCAATACATTTTTTGTTAACATTTTTACTTCTTTATTATCCTTTTATTACTCTTTCTAATCCAGTGAATCGTCGCTTTGATAAACGTAACGTGAGAAATTAAATAATCATATCTTTTTGTAACGTATTATATATCACATTGTGTAGAGGATATCCGATACTTAGTATAGATAAGCAGACTGGAGAATAATTATTTACAATGAATCCATACTAATCAACACAGAATAAGTTTAAAGTGTTAAAACCAGTTATCATTTTCTGAACGATATCTTTGATAATTATTTTTTGACGTACGATATTTATGTAAGTACAATATATTTATTTTTTTTTAAAAATATGATAGACTCGAAATTATCAAAATATGTTAATTTCTAATAAAAATATATTCTTAAATTAGTATTCAGTATTGTTCATTGTTCATTTCATAGTATCGATTATAGTATCGATGTGGGATGTTAAAACTTTGCGGATAATTTTACTATTTATTTGTGTTACATGAATGTGAATAATTTTCATAAATGAGTATATAAAATGATATAATTAAAAATAACGATGAAATATGAAAAAAATAAAATCAAGACGGAAAAATATTTGATATATGAAACCAAAAAAAACACTTCTTTTTACACTATCTAAACTTATCAGTAAAATCAACAAAATAATAATAGAATGATCAGATTGTATCAGTTATAATGTTAAGATCAATATTATGAGCAGATGGCTGATATTGATGAGATTGAACAATTTTAATCTATTCAATTGCGGTGAAGCAATTCCGACCAATTGAATGATTCTGTTTTGCTCGCACCACGACCGATCTTTAAGCTCGATTTAAAAATATTTTAATTAACGCTTCTTTAGTCACAAATCGAATGTTCTCTATCGAGCCGGTAGTCCATCATTCATTGCAGTATAGTCTTTTATGATCTATAGACAAAAATTGATTTGATTGTATTTTAAATGATAAGAAAATTAAAAAGGTATAGAAACGATATCTTCGATTAAATAGTCCGTTCATATCATCGATTGGCAAAGTCTTTGAACAGTTTTCATTCTTCTCCTTCTTATACAAACTTACGTAAAAATTCTGACGTCTATCACTTGGATATTAACACTTGTTACTTTCAGTTGTATAAAATGAAGATCTGGAAATTAAAAACTTTGTACAAGATGTTTAGTCGGAAGAAAGAGGTGGATTATTCTCAGGATACAAGATTGGCAAGATGTCTGTCGACATTGGATCTCACGGCTCTCGGAATAGGTTCGACTCTTGGCGTGGGTGTGTACGTTCTCGCAGGCTCTGTTTCAAAAACAATCGCAGGCCCTGCCGTAATAGTTTCGTTTGCCATTGCCGCGATCGCATCCATGTTTGCAGGTATATAATTCAAATTTGACTCGTCGTTATTTCATCGATTTTATCTTTTTTGCTAGATCGATAAAGAAGAAAAATTAATTCGAATTTTTTTCCAACTTAGGTCTGTGTTATGCGGAATTCGGTGCAAGAGTACCACGTGCGGGATCAGCGTATATATACAGTTATGTAACAATGGGAGAATTTACAGCTTTTCTGATCGGTTGGACGTTAATTCTCGAATACGTAATTGGCTCGGCTAGCGTAGTGCGAGGACTGAGCACTTACGTAGACGCTTTGTTTAATAATACTATGAGAAACGCGTTCGAAACAGCGGCACATATCGACATCGATCACCTTTCTTCTTATCCGGATTTCTTTGCCTTTGGAGTAACCCTAATCTTTTCCGGTATGAAATTATCGAGCAAATTAATTATCGTACGTTAAAAACAGAGAGAAACTTTTAATACTATACACTTCGCTTTTAATTTTATTCAATTGTTAATTTTATTCACTAATTAAAATATCTATTGTCCCGGATAGCTGCGTTGGCGTTCGGTGCAAAGGAATCTTCGGTAGCGAATAATTTCTTTACGCTTACAAATCTTTCCGTAGTTCTATTCGTCATAATCGCTGGATCTCTTAAAGGTAATATTTCGCTTATAATTCATACCTGAAATAAAAAATATTTTTATATATATATATACATATATTTGGGATATGAAGCCAACATAAATAATTGGAAAACGAAGCCAACATGTACGGCAGAAAATTGCAAATATGGAAGTGGAGGATTCATGCCTTACGGTATAGCGGGTGTTATAAGCGGAGCGGCAACCTGCTTTTACGGATTCATCGGTTTTGATTGTGTCGCGACTACAGGGGAGGAGGCGAAAGATCCACAAAAATCGATTCCAATAGCAATCGTTGCATCATTGACTGTCGTCTTTCTTGCGTACTTCGGTGTATCCACAATATTGACTACTGTCCTTCCTTATTACGAGCAGAATGAGGATGCCCCGTTTCCGGAATTATTCGATCACATCGGTTGGAATTGGGCGAAATGGCTGGTAACGATAGGTGCCATTTGCGGTCTATGTTCAAGGTAAAATTCGATTATGCGTTTCTATATGTGCACACGTATATATATATGTGTGTGTAAGTATAGAAATATTCTCGATTAATTTTTTTTTTAATCTATGGAAATCGTTCGTACAGTTTATTAGGAGCGATGTTCCCATTACCACGAATTATTTATGCGATGGCATCCGACGGATTGATATTCGAATGGATGGGAAAGGTCAGTTCACGATTCCATACACCTTTGATGGGTACATTCTCGGCAGGAATTCTTACAGGTTCGTATTTTTTTTTTTTTTTTTTTTACTCGGATAATATTCACTGCTGTTTATTAAAATTTTAGGTTTATTGGCTGCCATTTTTGAATTGACTCAACTCGTAAATATGATGAGTATTGGAACACTACTCGCTTATTCGATCGTCGCAACGTGTGTACTGATACTTCGGTAAAAAAAAAAAAAAAAAAAAAGTATTCAATTCCTATAAAGTATGAAGATTTATTATTGATGACAGTTTAATTTAGTTTTGGATTGTTTCAGATACGAGGAAAGCGAAGCCTATCAAAAAAAGGAGGACCGTGATCCAAGAACCTTGAAATTCATTGCGAGACAGTTAATTAACGCTAATGGATTAAATCATTCTACGAAATTAACATCCCAAATCGTTACTTACCTTGTTGTGTGTTATGGTATATTTATCACTTTGATCGATTAATATAACTTTTTTAATGTTATATTTGCTATTAATTTGTATTCTTTATAGTTATCCTATGTATTTGCATCGGTATTATAATTTCAATTTTTACTGATGAAATAATGAATGGTAAAATTACACTTATCGTTCCATTAGCAATTCTGCTATTAGTTCTTATCGTTATTCTTATTTTTATTTATCTTCAACCGACTTCTGGAAAGAATCTTGCATTTTCGGTGTGTATTATTTTTTCATTATCGTTTACTTAATAAATAAGTAATATTAAATAAGTTAATATATAATAATAATTTTTGACATGTATTTTTAGGTTCCTTTGGTGCCATTTTTGCCTGCTTTCAGTATTATTATTAATATTTATCTTATGATGATGTTAGATAAAATGACATGGATGAGATTTTTAATATGGATGATAGTTGGTAAGTAAAGAATATCAATAAAAATAACGATTTTGAATTAATATAATTAAACAAAACGATTTTATTATTTCTTGTAGGTCTTGGAATATACTTTTTCTATGGTGTTTGGCATAGTAAAATGAGAAAAGATAAACATACAAAATTACCCGAAAATGGTTATACTAATGAAGACACATGGAAAACAAATGATTTCTCTACACATAAATGACACGATGTATTTCACTTTCATAATAAAAATTTTTGAATAAATCAGAGATACTTACCTTGTTAATTGAATTAACAAATGATTTAATATTATGATAATTTGAAGAATCTTTATCTTAAAGATAAAGAGATGATCGATCTGCATATTTAAAAGTAAATTTTCTATTTATATTTCAAAATTATTATAAAAATAAAAAATTTCTTTAAAAATTTAAACTTTAAAGAGCAAATAGTGATTTAAGATCATCAAGCGTGAGTTTCGAAACAGTGGAATTTTTATCGCCACTGAGAACATTTTGCGCTATTTCCATTTTCTTTTCTTGCAAATGTTTTATACGTTCTTCTATTGTGTCTTTGCAAATAAATCTAGAAAATAATAAATTAAATTAAATAAAATGATATGTTTTGCTGCGAATTTTAAAAAATTTTTTAATAATATTTTCTAACTTGTATATGAACACATTTTTTTTTTGTCCAAAACGATATATTCTATCTTGAGCTTGTACTTCTAATTGTGGATTCCAATGAATATCTATTAGCAATAAGTGATTTCCACCTACTAAATTTAATCCAACACCTCCTGCAGTAAGTGAGAGCAATAATATTTTTGGCTTATTGTTTGGAGTGTTGAACGAATCCATTATACCCTGTAAAAATATTTCATATATTTGAAATAATATCGCTCGATATGACTGAAAAATATTATTCATTTTAAAATTACCTGTCTTTCCTTAATAGGTACATTTCCCGTGAACATATCAAAACTGGCATCTTTTATCGAAGATAAACAAGATGCGATAATATTTAACGTACTTGTCCATTGAGAAACAATGATTAATTTATCATTTTTTTCTAAAATTTCCTTCACCGTTTCAAGGACCATCTTTATCTATATTCAAGATGTAAATACAAATAAATTAAATATGTTAACCAATATCGAATAATATCTTGTAAATGAAATCATATAAAAAAAAAATTCACCTTGGAACTTATACGGTCAGATTTAAATACAGGATTTTTAGATGTAAGTAAATTGGTAGCTACTCTGCGATCAACACCTATGTCTATTTTATTGTCCTCTTCTTCATTATTTTCCGAATCTTTTAATGTCATATTATTGATCTGTGATAATAAATTTGGATCTAAATTTTCTGTTTCTATCATTCCACTCTCTTTCATATCTTCTTGATCTAACATGGAATAAATAAGTGATGGATGAACACAAATTTGACGTAATCTTAGTAAAAGAACTAAAATTTCATGCGTTTTCACGTCCGCATGTAACGATAATAATTTATTCTGTGCCATCGTAAATTGAGTATTTTTGTCTGAAAAAAAAAACATAGTATGTTATTTTGATGTGTTATTAGCATATAATTTTAATATATATACTTACTTGGATTCGAAAGAAACGTTGGTTTATCATATTTTCCGACAGCTAAATCAACCATGTGATCTTTTTCAGCTCTTTGAGCCAAAAATTGAGCAAATAATGTACGAGAATAAATCAATACTTTTTCGTATACTAATTGTTCCTGCTGATCGAGTTTTATAAATACTTCTTCTACAAATTTTTCCGGGAGACTTTCTAACATGCCATTAACTTGAAGTTCTTGTTTTGTTCTACGTAACATTAATGTTTTCATTACAGTTATTAAACGTTGACGACCAGCAGCATTTTTATTATCTACCCAACGTTTCCATACTCGTAAATCATCAAAAGGAGAACATTTTAAAAATTTTAAAATAGAATATAAATCCATTTCCTTATTTTGAATAGGTGTTCCAGTAAGAGCCCATCGTTTACTTGCTAATAAACCACATACCGATTGAGAAGCTTGACTTTTATGATTTCGAATTATATGCGCTTCGTCAAGAATAATGCGATTCCAATGAATTTTATATACCGTGGAATTGGTCTTAAATTCACGGGTTAAAATGTTATACGTTGTAATAACTACATCGTTTTTTGCTAATCTTTTTGGTACATTTTCCCGATTTGTACCATGATAAACTTCAACAGAAAGCATACCACGTTTACATCTGTGGTTTATTTCATTTTCCCATTGTGATAATAAAGATGCTGGACAAACTACGAGTGTACCACCTTTATATTGCAATGGTGTGTTATTATCTATCCATTCCTCATTATTATATACTTCATCTTCTTTTGATTTTTCTTTTGCAATACTGGCTATAATTAAAGATATCATTGTTAAAGTTTTACCTAAACCCATATCATCAGCAAGAACTCCACCAGGAGGTCTTTGTTGTTCTCTCCACATTAACCATGCTAATGCGTGTTGTTGATGCGGCATTAATTTTACTTTTAAACCTTGAGGATCATTCGCTCTTTCTTCTTCCGTCGGTCTAGCTACAAGAGATCCATGCAAATCTTGCAATCTATCGACTGTTAAAGTTAATTCTCTGTCCAATGTTGCTTGAGCTTTTTTCCCAAGTTCTTTAACTTTTGGAGATGATTTCAATTTCATTGATATATAATCGGAATTATAAGAAGAATCGAATTTGTCAGGATATTCTTGTGTAATAAATTCTTCTTCAATAGATTTAGTAGTTTGTGTTAAAGGTGTATTTTCTAATTCAATTGCAATTTCTTCTATTTGTTTTTCTTGCATTGCAATACTTTCACGTAACTTTTCTCCATTATCTGGTAATAAACTAATATTACCAGTAGTAAGCAATAGCTAGAAATAACATATATATATATATATATATATATATATGTATATATATATGTATATATATATCATCTAAAATATACATATATTTCACTTTTTTACTTTATTGAAATGAAGAATTGGATTTACCTTTGTTTTGTTTAACTCTTTTTGTAATTGTTCCATTTTACAAACAAGAAGAGCTCTTTTTTGAGCAATTAATGGATCTATATTACCGACACCTATTTCTTGTTTTGCTAAAGAAATTGCAATATCAGATTGTGGAATATTTTCTTCATCTATATGAAAAAATTTAGAAATCAATTCAATAAATATATAATAAATTTATAATAATATAATAGTTTTAAAATAAGAGAAAAACTACTACAAAAATATTTATACCTGAATCAGTTAAAGAATATGATTTTTTATATTTTATTTTTTCTTTAGAAACATGTTTCATAGTCAAACTGTTATTGTTTGATATGTTTTTAGATATATTAAAAACATCTATATTCTCCTTATTCTCTAAAGCATCTTGTGATTTTTTATCATCCTTTATTTCAGCACTGATGTTTATCATTTGTTCATCTAATAAATAAATCAAATTAATAACATTAAACTCAAAATTATTCTGCTCTTAATAAAATTTGATACCATTTGACACATTATCATCAGTATTATCCTCTTCGGTATCACTGGTTGATAAAGAATCATTTTCATCATTATCATCTTTAGCATCTTCATTATCAGAGTAAAAAATATGCTTCCTAATTCTTTTCTTTATTGTTTTCTCTGTTAATGATAATTTTTCAGACGAAGATCTAAATTATAAAGAAAATCATAGTACAATAGAATATTATTAGTTCATTGAAACATTAAGTTAAATGACAATTAAAGTCTGTAAAAGATACTGCTTACTTTCTCGGCGTTAAATTTGAAGAAACATTTATGCTACTATCACTACTTTCAATCACAAAAATTTGTTCTTTTTCAATATTTTTATTTTCGTCTTCGTCACTGTCCGAAATAACAAAAGACTTTTCTTTCTCTTTAATAACACAAGGCGAATCGCGCCACTGACTGAAACTTTCCTCCATCCGAACTTCTGTGAATATTATTAATTCTCTTTAATTGTACAAATTTAAAAAATTTATATTAAATTATACATGTAAAAAGTTATATTAATTTAAAATGTAAATAAATATTTAACTCTTACCAAAATGAATCACTTGTTAAAAAAAATTTAACTGATACTTTTTTAAATTGACAAGTATGATGAGAACATGAACTATGCAATAATATAGTATGACATATTATACTGTTTTTTTAATAATATTAAATTAAAATTTCAAAATCTGATTAATATCAATTAAATAAACAAGAATAAATAGAAATATATTAAATAATTTATAAAACAAAAATCAACAAAAAAATGAAAATATTAATTAATTTATATAGATAACTCTGTTGTCTTTTACTAGGGTAACATATAGAGATATGAAGACTGATAATTTCCCTATTAACGACAGATTCCTAAACTAGTTGGATCCAAGTTAAGTTCTTACTCTCGTCTCATCTACAATCGTTTAAGTTGTTGCGAATTAGAGTGAATTCTGTCAATTCGAATCTAAACTTATTGTCAAAAAAATGGCTGATTTTTTAGATTCAGAAGCAGAAGAAAGCGAGGTATATGTAACATTAAATTTTAATATCATGATATATATATATATATATACAAATTTTTTAATCATATAAAAGTTATATCTCTGATCAATGCTTTACTATATTATTTTAGGAGGAAGAGGAATTAGACGATAATGAAAAGAAAAAATTGAAGAAAATAAAAGCTGTGGCAGAAAGTGATGAAGAAGAGGAGGAAGGTGAGGATAGAGTAATACATTCCAAGGTTGTATCATGATATTTCATAAACTTTATTTTATATTTAAATTTACAAATATATTATACATTTTATTTTATAATTAATAAATGTCAATGATATATCTATCAATTGCTTACAGATGATGAAGATCGATTACGTGAAGAACTTAAAGATCTCATTGATGATAATCCCATAGAAGAAAGTGAAGGAGAAGATAGTGATGCTTCTGGAGCATCCAAAAAACGTAAAAAGAGTGACGATGAAGATTTCGATGATCGTTTAGAAGATGAAGATTATGATTTGATAGAAGAAAATTTGGGAGTTAAAGTTGAAAGAGTATGTATAAATTAATTAAAAGTTATTTAATAAAATATTTAATAAAATTAAACAAATAAAGTGATATAATTTTTTACTTTAGAAACGTTTCAAACGCCTTCGTAGGATTCAAGATGAAGAATCAGAGGAAGAACAAGAAAAGGAAGTGGATGATGATAGAGATGCTATTGCAAATGAACTTTTTGAAGGCTCTGGTGATGTAAGTTACATTTATAATACAAATATTTTAAGCCAAAATTTAAGTTAAAAGTTTAAGTTTAAGTTTAAGTTTCTTTATTGTATTGTTTAATTTTTTAATTTATTTCTATACTTACATCAGGAAAGGGAGATTACTATGGTACGTGGAAATAAATATAACAATATCTTTAAAAAAATTATTTTTTTTTTATTTTTTATTACCTCTTTTTTCATTCTAGTTTTATATTTTCATTATGAATTAGGAAGATGAGAGGAGAAGTGAACGCAGTCACAGACCTGAAGTGGATACATTTGATGAAGAAGGAAGCGAAGGAGAATATACTGATGCGGATGATTTTATTGTTGACGACGACGGTAGGCCAATTGCAGAAAAACGAAAGAAGAAAAAACCAATATTTTCTGATGCAGCCTTGCAAGAAGCACAAGATATTTTTGGTGTTGATTTTGATTATGATGAATTTGGTAAATATGGTGAAGAAGACTATGAGGAAGATGAAGAAGAAGAAGAAGAAGAGGAAGATGAATATATGGATGATGAAGATACCGAAAGACCACGAAGACCGAAAAAACAACTGAAAAAGAAAACAACGAGAAAAAGTATATTTGAGATTTACGAACCAAGCGAACTTAAACGTGGTCATTTTACCGATATGGATAATGAAATACGAAATACAGATATACCGGAAAGAATGCAACTTCGTACTATTCCTGTTACTCCAGTTGCAGAAGGTTCTGATGAGTTAGATCTAGAGGCAGAATGGATTTATAAACAAGCTTTTTGTCGACCAACTATTTCAATTCAAGATGCACATTTAAATGCTGAAGCTAAAGAAAGAGCTCGAAAGGGGCCTCAAACGATCGGTAAAATTAAAAAAGCTTTGGATTTTATGCGAAATCAACAATTTGAGGTGCCTTTTATATCATTTTATAGAAAGGAATATGTTTTACCGGAATTAAACATTAACGATCTTTGGAAAGTATATAAGTTTGATGCGAAATGGTGTCAACTTCGTCAAAGAAAAGAAAACTTATTAAAATTATTCGATAAAATGAGAAATTATCAATTAGACGAAATTATGAAAAATCCTGATGCTCCTTTATCAGATAACATACGATTGATTAAAGATGATGATATAGAACGATTAAAAAACGTACAAACTAGCGAAGAATTAAACGATGTTTATTATCACTTCATGTTATATTATAGTCACGAAATTCCAACGATGCAAGAAACTGCCCGTCAGAAAGAAAAAAAAGCACGCAAGGAAGCTAAAATTCAAAAACGAAAACAGCAAATTGCTGGTGCCGAAGAAAATGGAGAAGATCCTCCAGAAGAAGAAGTAGATGTAGAAGAAGAAGAGGAAGCGGATGAAACATTGAAACAAGCTGTTCGAACAGGTCCGTATTCTATTTGTAGGCGAGCTGGCCTTGATAGTCTTGCAAAAAAATTTGGTCTTACTCCCGAACATTTTGCTGAAAATTTGCGAGATAATTATCAACGACATGAAGTGGATCAAGAACCAACTGAACCATTAATCATTGCTAATGAATACTGTAGTCAAATACTTAACAATCCAGAAGAAGTATTAAAAGCCGTACAATTAATGGTAGCTATTCAATTAGCGCGCGAACCTTTGGTAAAAAGATGCGTCCGAGAAATGTATATGGAAAGAGCAAAAATATCAGTAAAACCTACGAAAAAAGGAATTAAAGAGATAGATGAAAACCATCCAATTTACGGTATGAAATATTTGAAGAATAAACCGGTGCGAGATTTAATCGGAGATCAGTTTTTAAATTTAATCATAGCTGAAGAAGATAAATTAATCACGATAACTTTAAGCGATAGCATCGAAGGAAATACTAGTAACAATTACGTTGATGAAATGAAACAGCTTTATTATCGAGATGAATTCAGTAAAAATGTTCAAGATTGGAATGCATTGAGAATTGGAAGTGTTGAAATAGCACTTACACGTATAGTTCTACCGAGTTTGAAAAAAGAGTTAAGAGCAAATCTTATTGCGGAAGCTAAAGAATGCGTAATGAGAGCATGTTGTCGTAAAATGTACAATTGGATCAAAGTTGCGCCTTATATCTGTGAATTTCCAGAAGAAGAAGATGAGGAATGGGATACTACAAAAGGACTTCGAGTTATGGGTTTAGCTTATGTTCCAGATTATTCTCAAGCCGCGTTTGCTTGTTTAATTGCTCCTGATGGAGAATGCACAGATTATTTAAGATTACCACACTTGATGAAACGGAAGAATAGTTATCGAGAAGATGAAAAAACCATGAAGGAAGCTGACTTGTTAGCAATCAGAAATTTTATAGCGACAAAAAAACCGCATGTTGTAGTAATAGGCGGTGAATCGAGAGAAGCAATGATGATCGCTGCTGACATTAAGGAATGCATTGCAAATCTAGTAGAAGAAGAACAATTTCCAAATATTAAGATAGAAATTTGTGACAATGAATTAGCTAAAATCTACTCAAACAGTAATAAAGGTATATCCGAATTTCGGGATTACCCAGAATTATTGCGACAAGCTATTTCATTGGGTAGAAGAATGCAGGATCCTTTGGTAGAATTTTCTCAATTATGCACTGCTGATGAAGAAATTTTATGTTTAAAATATCACATTTTACAAGATCAATTACCAAAAGATGAACTTTTAGATAACTTATATTTAGAATTTGTGAATCGCGTAAACGAAGTCGGTGTTGATGTAAATAAGGCCGTACAACAAGCTTATTGCGGAAATTTAGTTCAATTCGTGTGCGGTTTGGGGCCAAGAAAAGGACAGGCATTGATCAAAATGTTAAAGCAAACCAATCAGAGATTAGAAAATAGAACGCAATTGGTAACTGCTTGTCACATGGGACCTAAAGTTTTTATTAATTGTGCGGGTTTTATTAAAATAGATACGAACAGTTTAGGAGACAGCACTGAAGCTTATGTAGAAGTTCTTGATGGATCTCGCGTACATCCCGAAACATATGAATGGGCAAGAAAAATGGCAGTCGATGCTTTGGAATACGATGACGAAGATGCTAATCCTGCTGGAGCACTCGAAGAAATTCTCGAATCTCCTGAGAGATTGAAAGATCTTGATCTGGATGCTTTTGCGGAAGAACTCGAGAGACAAGGTTTCGGCAATAAATGCGTTACACTATACGATATCAGAGCAGAATTAAATTGCAGATATAAAGATTTACGTGTACCATATCAATCGCCAAGCGCAGAACGATTATTTGATATTCTAACGAAAGAAACCCCAGAAACATTTTATGTAGGAAAATTAGTATTGGCTACGGTGATAGGAATAAGTCATAGAAAACCACAGGGTGATCAATTAGATCAAGCTAATCCTGTAAGAAATGATGAAACTGGATTATGGCAATGTCCATTTTGTTTGAAAAATGATTTTCCTGAACTATCTGAAGTATGGAATCATTTTGATGCCGGAGCTTGTCCTGGCAAAGCTACTGGAATTAGATTAAGATTAGATAATGGAATATCTGGTTATATTCATATAAAAAATTTATCTGACAGACATGTTGCGAATCCGGAAGAAAGAGTAAGCATAGGACAAATAATACATTGTCGAATAATAAAGATTGAAGTGGAGCGATTTAGCGTCGAATGTACGAGTAAAAGCAGTGATCTCGCGGATAAAAATCATGAATGGAGGTATAGAAATATGTATTTCAAAATTTTAGTATCTATAATATTTTAAGATTGAATATATTGATATCGAATATTTTTTTGTTTTCAGACCACAAAGAGATCCATTTTACGACACCGAAACAGAACAAAGAGATGCAAAAGTTGAAGAAGATGCAAAAAAAGCGAAGCAACGTCAGACATATGTAAAACGCGTAATCGTGCATCCTTCTTTTCATAATATTAGTTTTGCAGAAGCTGAAAAATTAATGCAAACAATGAAACAAGGAGAAGCTATAGTTAGACCAAGCAGCAAGGGTGCCGATCACTTAACAGTCACATGGAAAGTTACGGATGAAGTATATCAACATATTGATGTGAGAGAGGAAGGAAAAGAAAATGCCTTTTCTCTTGGTCAAAGTCTATGGATTGGAAATGAAGAATTCGAAGATTTAGATGAAATTATTGCAAGACATGTAAATCCTATGGCTGCATATGCTTCAGAATTATTGGATTTTAAATATTATAAAGCAACTGTAGAAGGTATTAAAGATAAAGCAGAAGATATACTAAAAGAACAGAAAAAAGAGAATCCTGGGGGAATTCCATACATAATATCTGCTGCAAAGGTTGGTAAGAATCGTTTTCAAATTAATTTAAATATATAATAGACTTAAATATGTTTACATTTTTTTATTGTTTTAGAATTATCCTGGAAAATTTTTATTATCTTACCTTCCACGAACTCGATGTCGTCACGAATATGTGACGGTATCACCAGAAGGATTTAGATTCAGAGGACAAATGTTTGGTAGAGTAAACGATTTGTTTCGATGGTTCAAGGAACATTTTCGAGATCCAGTACCTGGACAATCTACACCTAGTACTCCACGTGGTGCAATGACATCTAGAACACCTTATCATACAACACCAGGAACAGTGAGTGGTATGTATTCAATTTCAATTTTTATTAATTTGTTAACAAACATTTCTTTAAAAACATAAATATTTAAAACATTATAAATATCTGTACTTTACTATAATGTTACAGGAATGAATCAAGAAGCTATACAAAGAGTGGCTCAAAATCTTCCTCATCATATGTTACATTCTTTATCACAAGTTGCAAATCAAACTCCACATCATTATCCACCGCACACGCCAGGAACTACAAATGCCGCTGGTTATGCTGGAGTTCATACTTATCCTAATACACCATATACACCTTCTGGACAAACGCCTTTTATGACACCATATCAAACACCACATCATACTCCACATCATCACGGTCAACCAACTCCAAGATACGGACAACAAACACCCAATCATCAACAAGGTCCTTTTATTCATCCACCTCCACCTTCGGGGATAAGTGGACATCACAGATCAACCCCATCGCATAGACCTACGCCACCTATGTCAACACCTGGCGACCCTATGGACTGGAAAAAAGCAGCAGAAGCATGGGCACGATTAAAAAGCGGTCCACGTGTATCGTAAGTATTTCTTCTTTTTCTTTTATATTTGTTCTCTTCTATTTTTATTTTTTCCTTTTATAGTACTTCTACTCCAAGATACGAAGAATCTAGAAAAACTCCTAGAAATTATGAAGAGTCGGTTGGAAGAACAACTCCACGAAATAGAACTTCGAATCGGACACCTTCGTATAAATCTCCTCGAGGTACTCCTCATACCAATTCTAGTCCTCGAAGTATGTCTCTTAGCGGAGATGGTACTCCTTTATATGATGAAAGTTAACAAGTTCATTAGTATATTACAAATTGCTTTTCCATTATATCATATCATAAGACATAAAAAAAAAAAAGAATTAACAAAATTTGAAAAAAATCACAATTCATATTTCATTGAAAATGCTTTTTAGTTTTATAAGTGTCTTTGACACTGTATAAAGCATTTTACTATTCATCAACTCTAACATCTTCTTTTACGTTGATATATTTAATTGAAAAATAAAATAATACATTTCAAATATACATGTATATTTACTATCTCATATGTGTATGTATGTATGCATGCATGCATATATATAGCATACACATATTAACCTACTTGAATACTTGCCTTTAAAAATGACATATATATATAAATATTGAGTGCGATGTAAAAACATATAAACCTTAAATTTTACTTATATTTTTATTCATTATATCTAATATATCAAATCAAATATTATTATTATTATGTATATCATATTTTTTATTTGAGTTTTAGTTTTATTGACATCAAGTTATTGTACAGTTCTTATGTTTTTAACTTAGGAATGCAACATGTTTCTTACATACTTTTACAATTGTTAAATTACATCATTAAATAATAAATCAATTTTATCTTGTATTTTTGCTTTATTTTTCTAATAAGTAACATCCTTTTTCAATTATATAAAACAAAAATAATTTATAAAATGAATAATTTTTTATTTAGAAATGTAATTAAACACACATATTATGTTAGTCATAATTATAAAAAATATAATATTACATTAACTTTAATGTTATTTCACACATGTGAGACTTGATCATCAGATAATATATCATCTTTATTTGGAATATCTTGATAATACATACAAACTATATCACGATATCTTTCAACCGAAGACTGATGATTCCCATGCCTGAATAAACATACCGTGATGAATGCTATTAAATCCATGATCATAAAAATGTTACTAACAATGTACTTGCAAATTACATTTGTTTAGAAGTGCCGAGAAATGATGTATTTGATTCAACATTTTTCCTTACTTTTGATTTTTTTACTGCCGTTTTTGTTTTGGTAACGTTTGTGCAAGATTCAGGCTTTAAAAATTCAATTTTATTAAAATAATGTAATGATTTTAAAAAATATGTTTTTTAATAAATATATTATTGCTTACCGAATTTTCAATATTTATAGGTTTTGAATTCTGTTTATTTGATATATTTATAGAATTAGATGTTATCTCATCCTAATAAAGAAAATAAAATATGTAAATCAAAAAAATATAAAGAGAAACAAGTAAAATTACCTTGTATATGGAAATATTATGATCACTATTAGAATCACTTGATTCTGACATTCTTGTTTTTTTCGTATTTTTCGTTGCAAATTTTTTAGATTTGTTATTTTTTATTTTTTTCACAATATTTTCAGTGTTTCCCATCAACATTTTTAGTGAATTTTTAGTTACATGCTGCAATATGAAATTCATGATCTTTTTATAAATATATATATCATATTATAAAAATCATATTAGTTAGGGATGATAATTTTAGTACCTCCAAACTATTATTAATTCTGTTATTGTTATCTTGAATAGTACCAGGTTTATATACTGGATTGTTATCTTTCATAATAATGCGTTCTCCTAACAATAGAAGGAATATAAAAATAAATGAATATTTTTTAGTAATTATATTTTTAATATTTTTATTATTTTATATATATATATATATATAAAAATTAAATCTTCATATTTTACCTGTCCAGTAAGTTAATGGAGGTATTATTCTTCTACCTTTTGAACTCCGACCGACATTTATATTATCCATTGATATATCATTACATTCTTTTGTATTGTCTTCATAATTAACAATATCTATAGCTTAGCATAAACAATTTACGTTTATTATCTTAGATATTAATATCATTTTATTGATTATTATTAGCTATTATTAACTTACAATTTTGCAATGATTCCCATTCTTTACAAAATTGTTCTATATTAACAGGACAACCATAGCGACATTTCCTTAATAATTTTTTAGGAATAACTATATAAAATATAGACATAATCAATATATAAAAGATATAAAAAATATAAATATATAAATATTATTAAATATAATATTTTAGATTCTAACCATGTTTTGTATCACGCAAATTGCCAACTAATTGATAAAATTCATGATGAATTGTCTCGACCAATTTTCCTGATACTCGACGATATATTTTATCCGTTTTAAACTTTCTACGTACAATGTGGCCAATCTCACTATATATAAATATAATAATAATAATATATTGTTCACATTGAAATATTACATTATACAAATATATAATAATGTACAATATTTTGTAACTTACTTTAATAAATTTCCTTCAAAAATTAAATTTAATCCTGATTTGAATAAAACTCTTGGTGTCCAATCGGATAATAATTTTGGTTCAATATCATCTGTAAGTTTATTATCTATATTATGTTTATTATCTTTAGAAATTTTTGAATTATCATATGATTTTTTTGTAATAATAGAATCCATGTTATTTGGTTGGATTTTAATATTTTCTTTAAAATGTTGTTCGCTATCGGATAACGAATTTGAATTTTTTTTTGGAATAGTATTAAATTTTATAGGAGATTTTTGATATGTTCTTTTTTTGATTTCGCATAATTCTTCAGTAATTTTATTTTCATCCTCAATCAAAGATTCTTTTGGATTTTGTAAGGTATGTAATTGTTTATTTTTAATTTCTACATCAATAGGAATTGAGCTAAGCACAATAGGTTTTGTTGTTTCATTTATGGTATTTTTTGAATAAGAAGAAAATTCTTTTTGTTGTTGATGAGAAAAATGATTTTGATTATTTTTATTATTACCTTCAATGCAAGAATTTGTTTCTATTATATTCTTAGGTGTTTCAGTCATTATGGTCTTACATTCATTTTTTTTAATTTTTTCGTAAGAATCATGTAAATTTTTAACAGATTTTTGAATAGCTGTTGTATCTTTTTGTGCAAAATATTTGTGAATTCTATATACATTTTGTTCATCTTTTTTTATAATTTTAGGTTCTACACATTTATCAATATTATCTTGAAAATTTGGACAAATATCATTTACTTTTAAATAATCTCTTTCGTCCTCGGTAATACTAATACTTGAATCATTAAAATTTATACAACCTATTTTTTCAGATCTTACATTTGTACAGTTCATATTAGTACAATAGTCTGGTATAGTTAAAGATATATTTGAAATACGTTGTTTATCCTGAGTATTATGATTTTGCAATATCTCTTTTTTTCTTATTTTACGTTTAGAAGATTTTAATAATGTTTTTTTTTGTCGTATTATCCGTTCTATGGGTATTTTTGGAATTCCTGTATAAATTGCACTTTCACTATCGGATGCACTGGTATTATTCATTTCTGTAAAAGTTCTTTTTCTTGATAATGAATTATTATAATTTTTTACTATTTCAGATTGAATATACTCTGATGAATTGTAATTTATTTCATTTTTTTTTTCTTCTATATGGATATCTTGCTTTAATTTTGTATGTTCAACATTAGATCTATCTTGAATGGATTTGTATGATACAACATAATTTAAACAATCTAATATCTCAAATATTTTACTAATGTATTCTTGAGAACAATTTTTATCTGTTAAGTTATTTACAATAACATTTAATATATCATTAACATTTCTTGTTTTATTTTTAATGTCATAATAATTTAAATTCATATTATCCTTTTGTTTATAATTTTCTTTGTTATTGCTATATTGATTTATTAAAAATTGAATGTTTTCTCCATTGTAACATAAATTTTCAGTTACATCAGATATATGTGTCTGTGTAAATGAATCAATCTTTTTATTATATGAATAAGAATTTTGTTTATTCTTTATTTTCTGTTCAGAGAGACGTTCTTTAGGAGATATTTTATTCTTAGGACTAGTTGAATAAGCAAATGTGATATCAGTAATTTCACTTTTTATGTCATCATCACTATCTGTGATAGGAGTAGGCCAACGAAATGTTGCACTACATCCTTGATGTACAAACATCTTCCAAATTTCATAAACATTTTCCCAATCATCAGGAAATCCATCATAAAATTTACCTCTAACATAATCTGGTAATTCTAAATATAAAAAATAAAATGAAATATATCCAAAGAATTTAATAAAGATGTTTAAATATTAAAATAAATATTGAAATATTTACCACGTTTATTATCAACAATATTTCCCTGCAAGTGATATAAATGTTTACAAACACATTCAATTTTAGTACTTGTTAATCTTCTTATAATAGGCTTACTCCAAGCAATAATTCCACTAAAATAACAAATATAAAAATAAATATGAAATAATCATAAAAATATCATTAAATAAATAATTAAAAGTTAAATAAATAAAATTAAAATTATAAATTATATATTATATAAATTACCATTCAATTTTTCCTTTAATAATCAATAAATTTTGTTCATTTAATATAACTGTCCATTCTGTAAACATTTTAATATTTCTATATTGAAAACTATTAGAATGAATATATGAAGAAGCATTGATATATTTATCGTTATTATTAGAAAATTTGTAATTTTCTTTCTTTGGTGATATAATATCAATATCAGAAGTATTACATTTATTTTGTAATAAAAATTTTGAAACATTATATGTTTCTATATTATTTGAATGTTTAGAATTATAAAAATTAATGTCAAAACTAGGTGGTGGCATTTGAAGATAATCTCTCTGACAACTATTTTCTTCATTAAACTGTCTAACACTAGATGTAGCAAATATCTTATGATCACTCTTAATATTTTTTCTTTTCAAAAGTACATTTCTCAAATTATTACTTGAAGAAACAATTTCACTATCAATTCTGGAACCTTGAGGAATATTAATACTAGAATCAAATGAATCTATATTAATACTTGAAGGAGCACGTAGTGTAGATTCATCTTTCTTTCTGTTTTCTTTTCTAAGTGAAGCTAGTTTTAAAGTTCGTTCTAATTTTTTATATCTTTCTTCCATTTGAAAATCACCAAAGTTTACCTATAACAATTCCATATGAATTTAAAATATATTATGAAATTAATTATTAAATTAATTAATAATTAATTTATTATTTAAAACTCAAAATATAATTACCTCGGTCATGTGTGTCATTTGAAAATTTCAGTTTGTGATTTTATTATTTTGTAGATATTGCAAGTAATTTGACGCCAACACTAACGCCATCAACCGTTTTTAATAAGAGAAGAACTAATCTCCTTCTATCATTCTTTATTACGTCATAACTTGTTATGCCTAGCTGTTTCCTACTTCTTATATAAACAATACGTCATATATTGAAACCGTTTCTTCAGCACAGTTTTACAGAAGAAATATAGAAAAGAAGAACAAATAGCAAAACAAGGACGAAGATAATATAAAAATATTAAAATCAACGCCATCTGTAGAGTTCCGCAAATGAAACGCATAAAGTAAAAGATAAAAAATAATAGAAAAAGGTAGAAATAACATAAGAATTGATTGTTAGGGCCATCTTTTGAATATCAAAAATATTTCTTCAAAGCATGGTAAGGTAAAATAAAAATTGAGAATCAATTCTATTTCTAAAAGTTGGAAAATTCTAAAAGTTCTTTGTTTTTTTAGAAAAGATGGTATTAATAATCAATTCTTATTTTATTTCTATTTTTTCTTATTATTTATTCTTATCTCTTATATTTATATTTATATTTATATTTAATCTGCAATAGTCTAGAGATGACGCTGATTCATAATTTTTTATTCTATTTGTATACTTCTTTTTGTCTATACTTGTTTTACAAAATTTATGGATTTAAAAACGGCTATTTATTTTTCTTTATTACCTTTTTCGCCTAATCTATTGAATTAACAATTTTAATAGAATTTATTTGATCTACTTTTATAGAATATTTGTTCTATTTTTTTTTTTTTTGTAATTTTATCTTAAAATTTAGTTTCAATTTCAAGTATTACTAATTATTGTCTTATTTTAAGTTAAATCGATAGCATTAAAAATGATAATAAATTAAAATAAGGAGATTCTAATGTTTTTATCATATTAAATTATAATATAAATAACGATTAAATCGTTCATTACGTGTTACTTTGTAAATATATATAAATAATATTATAAAAAAAAATTATAAATAATTGAAATGTCAAATATATGTAATAAAAATTTAAAACTTCAGAAAATAACATTGCATAAATATTGATTGTATTTTTTATTATTGTTATTATTATTATCATCATCATTATTATAATTACATAATTATTATTCTTCATATTTTTGTTCTTTTTAATTATTTTTAATTATCATTGCGATTATATTTTTACATAAATAGGAATATATTTCTTTTATTAAAAATGATACAGTCATATATTTTTCTATTTATTTTGTAACAGCAGAAATAATTATACAAGCTATATTTTTTATTCATATAAAGCGCAAATATTGTTTTGTTTTTGTATCAGTAATATGTAAGGAGTAAAATTTGACTAGATTTTTACATTAAAGTTTACATAAATTGATATTATAACTATCCTACTTTAAGCGATATGCATGTAACTAATACTATCTTATTAAAGCGAATATAAGAAAACGCAGATCATTCTTTTATTAACAAATATATCGCTTTTAAAGTCTTCTTTATGTAATTCATATATAGAATAGAGAACAGGATGTCTGCTACCATCTGATGTATTAACAGACTATTTTTATTTTATGATTTACCACTCGCAGAATTATCAGCTTCGCTTGATCCTTCTGCTGAATCTGCTAATTCTTTTTGTTGATTTTTAGAACTTCTATCTTTATAATCCCGTCGATTATGATGATGATTATGATCACTATCTCTACGATCTTTTTGTGAAATGTTTCCTCTATATTTTCGGTTACTTTCATCGCGATAGTAATTGCGATGTCCACGAGACCGATAACACAAAGATTCAAACATCATCGAATTGAAATTTTTTAATTTTATATTGCTATTTTGAAGTTGTGGTAACATAGTCGCATCCATCTCTGTTTGATGATCTAATTTATTATGTCGATTTCTTCCGTTCCTACAATATAAAGTTTTGCAAATAAAATTTTAAAATATATTATAATAATGATAAATATATTATAGCTGTACGATGTACGGGATATGTTTTATCTTGTATAAATTCATATTATACAAAGATCTACAACATTTTATAATTTCGTTACCTAATTGTTTTATGATGCCAATAACTTTGTAATGGAGGAAATATATGAGGAGATTGTTCTTGTAAGGTGCTCGTAGGTGATCCACGACTATGATGACTATTATTACTATCACGAGATCGAGCTCCCTTGTTACCATTTGTATTTGTTGATGTTGCTTTCAATGTTGCAATTTCTTCTCTTTGTTCCTCATTTTGTTTACGTAATCGTTTTATCACCGCTTCTGTGCTTTCCAAGCATGCAACTAAATGTGCTCGAGTAGAATCAAATGTATCTCCCACTTGGATTCCTACATCTGTCATTGATTCTTTATTTATTTTTTGTTCTTCTAGAGAATTCAATTTTCTGTAATAAATGCAATTTTTTACAGCAGTCTTATAATTCATGACTAAGCATTTTTCATAATTGTTACAATTACTAACTTTTTTTGTTGTTCAATAATTTCAGATAAATATTGATTCTGTATTCTAGCTTCTTGTAAAGATACTTTTGTATCTTGTAAATCTTTCTCCAAAAGTTCTACTTGTAATGGTGTAATATTTACACATACTGGGCTACCCTATGAAGAAAGAAAATATTTATATGAATTTTTTATGATATTAAAATTTCTTTTGTAAAGAATACCTTTGGTTTCATAAACCCAGTTCCATTATCTTCAGGAGAAGAAGGACTGCTAGGTAAATAAGATCCTTTTGAAAATACTAATTGAAACTGTAAATCTATATATAATTATACAATATTAGAATTTTATTTATTCATGAAAATATATTTTTAATAAATAGTATTATGAATATTGATCAACCTCTATTCTTTTGACGTAAGGATTCTACTTCTTGATGCAAAGCCACTAAAGTTGCTTGATGTTGTTCTTGTAAAAATTTCATATTTTGTTCCAATTGTGCTATTCTATCAATATTTATAGTTTGATGCCTTATACTTTGATTCAATCCTTCATTTCTTTCTGTTAATGTTATTATATCTGATGGTGATTTCTTTCCCTAAAAATAATTTTTATACATATTAAGAATAATTATTTCAATTTATTGAAATATTTTATTTTAAATAAGATTTAGATAATATTTACTTGAGGAAAAGGTACAGTTGGTAATTTAACTAATACAGTAGATGTCATCTTGAGAAAGTTTATATTCACTTGATATATAAAAACATAAATATTTATAGACTTGATAATGTAAGATACAAAGATAAAAAATTATCTTATTATCATAAAAAGTATTTCCATTAAAAGCATATCATGTTTTCCAAAAATCTGAAAATTATTATGTAAAAGTAAAAAATGGATTTAAAAAAATATAACTAAAAAATATTACTTGGAAAATTTTCAAATACTTATAAAAAAAAATATTATATTATAAATTAACAGCAAAATATTAAATATACAATAATATAATTAAATATACATTTAATTATGTATAATAATTTAACTTGAGAATTAATTAACTTGAGAGTTCAAAACGTTTGTCATAAATAAGAAAATGTTGTAATAATTGTACGACATAGTAATGTATTGTTTATCTATGAATTAAGATTATTTTGTGTTATTACATTGTTCGATATATCTTATATCGTCGTAAAAATATAAGTAACAAAAAATAAATAAATATAATAAAAAAAAAAAAATGAAATGAAAGTAAAATAAATTAAATTTCAAAAAAGAATTTAAAAATTGTTTTCTCTTATACATTACCAAATTACATTTAAATTTCCAGACGTTTTGCGTAATAAAATGCGAAAACTCGACAGAATGTGAGTAATCGGAAGTCTAGAGATGTGGATTCTGCGCCTGAATTTCCTGACGTCACATCGCACCAAGGATTGGTTAATACTTTAACAATAAAAATTAGTTATGATAGTCTCTGAAAAGAATTTTAATCCTTTAAGCAAATATTTGATTGAAAATTTATAAACCAATCATAAGCTATCTTGAACATGTATAAAATTTAATTATACTATAATCCGAGAATAATAAAAATTTACTATAACATTACTTTGACGATTTTAAAAGCAAGCGCGCAAATGTATAGATCGTCAGGTGGACTGTTCAGATACGCAGGACAAAACTCGTTCACGACACCTGGCTTTTCTCTATCCTTGCGCGCGTGAGTATTGATCCAATGATAGTTAACAAATGATAGCACGCCTTAACCGCACCCACACTTTTATCAATACTATTTTGAAATTTATTTCTGTAAATCTTTCTAATTAATAATTTTTTAAAACAAAATTCCTTTATTTTATTATTCTTTATTTTAATTTATTTTATGAATAATTTTTCTCTTAATAAATAAATTTTCTTTTAATAAATTTAAAATAAAGAAATTTTTGTATTGATGTAATAATACTATATATGACGTAATAAAGAAATAAAATGACAAAACATTACAATTTTGATTATAATTTATTACAAATATAATTATAAATTATTTATTAACTAAAATATAAGTAATAAAAGTGCATATATATGTATTTATGAACGTGTATTTTTAGACTCATATGTATACGTGCTATTCAGTAATAAAATGTGAAATTTCGATTTGAAAGAATACTCTGAAGTATTTTTGATACGTTGTTAAAATATCGAGGTTAAGATGCTAATTTAACTCCTGTTCAAAAACGGAATAGAAGGCAATTTTTTAACTTTCTTCTATATTATTACCCAAAACAAATAGACATACATTCATTTTTCTGGAGTTCACACATTTTTTGATATACTTTTTTTACTGTGTTGTCACGTAAATGTAATAAAATTTAATTATCGTTTATATAAAATTTCAATCCAGACTAATCCAATTCTAAGAAAAAATGTCTTTTATGGTAGAAAATAGATCAACCAATGAAATAAACAATAAAGAGAGAGAACATTTTCTTTCTTTAGAAGTAACTAAAGATTATAGCTTTAAGGTATTTATATAAATTGACAAATATATATATAAACGTATAATTATTATATATTATATAAATACTATTAATTAAGAAGATATTTTTTATTATAGTACATACCTGAGAGTCATTTTAAACATATAGTAAAAAATGTACAGAGACACAGACGTAAGGAGGATGAGGAAC
Source organism: Apis laboriosa (assembly GCF_014066325.1). NCBI lineage: Eukaryota > Metazoa > Arthropoda > Insecta > Hymenoptera > Apidae > Apis > Apis laboriosa. Next base: position 281,579 of record NW_025223857.1, read on the forward strand.
GTATCTGGGCTTCATTTGTCAAAGAACAGGAGTTAAATAGTTTGAGGTTTGACAAAAAAGATGTTGACTATTCTATAAAAAATATAAAAGATCTGTTGCAAGAAAATATACAAAATGTAGATAGAGAACTGAAAAGACTAGAAGAAGATGCTCTTCCTGAACGAAGCAAAGGAATTCAAAACCCTAAATCTAATGTTAAAAATGAAATGATTTATTCAAAAGTAAGTGTTTTTAAATTTTTATTATAATATTTACTAGACATAATAAATGTTTTTTAAGTTATAATAAATAAAATTAATATTAATTTATTCATATTAGGTAAACAATATCAGAAATAATTCTTCAAAAGAAAAAATATTAACAAAGAATAAAGATACATGTAAAACTAATGTTTTAATTCCAACTTCACAAGGCAATAATATTTGTATATCTAAGGAATTTGAAGGACAGAAAACAGTTTTTAGATCTAAAGCTAAAAAATCTTTGTCAGATTCTACTATCACAGAAAAAAAATGTTATACAAACCAACTTCTTCGTGCAACAAATCATTTTGAAAATAATTCTGATACAGATTCAAGTAATAATAAAGATGATATTGTTTATGTACAACCAGATCCACTTACTATACAAAAACTTTTATCAATGCAAAAGAAAATTGCTGAATTGTTAGATGAAATTTTATTTAGATTATGCAGAATTCCTTTACCAGATGGTGAAAATGATTTAAAAAGAAGACAACAACAAACATTAGAATTTGCTATAAGATTTTCAAGAAATTATTTATACAATTTAAATAGATTTGTTACAAGCATTCAAAGACATATCAAAGCTGTATCTTCAAGATCAGGATTAAAACAATATCATAAAAATATTGCATTTCATCAAGATATGATTAAACAAAAATTAGTTGCTGCACACCAATTATTAATGCAAGCTTTAACTGCTTATTGTAAACATATTCCTAATTCTATTCTTGATGGTCATTCTACAAAATTGCAAGATGTATTACAAATTGTTTACAATCTGATAAATATTTGTGATAAAATTGAAATCTCTTCTTATTATTTTTGTTCTGGAGATACTACCATTATACCGCTGGTAATTCATTATTTATATTTATAAATCATTAAAATTGATTAATAAATTTTTTTTTGCAGGAAAAAAATCTTCAAGATAAATGCGATGCTATATTAGCGAAATTGAAGTTAAATTTAGAAAGTAAATATGGATATGCAAATTATAAAAATGCTCAATCTTTTATAACTACTGCATCAATATCTTTGCCTAACAAAGGACGTTTGAATCGAAAAAATTTATCTAGTCGATTAAGTATGTACAATATGGATGTTAAAATATCTAAGTCTAACCAAAAAAGAAGAAATTACATAAGAAGAAAAAGTATACGAAAACTACTTAAGGTTTCTTATTATTTAATCTTCATTATTTTAAACATATTATAAATTTACATATATATTTTACAGATTATACTTATCAAAAAGAAAATGGAAATAATACTAAAGATAGTAAAAACTTATATACTCAAGATTGCTCATTACCAGAAATGTTGTATCCCAGTCCTATAACTCATACAACTTCTTCTAGGGATGTTCATATTGATTCTATGAAAAATATAAACAACTTAAAAGAAGATGACATTCAAACTATGATGGAAGGAATAACGATAGATTCTGAAAATGTAAGATATATTGATAATTGTTTCTAGAGAAGACTTAATAAATAATTAATTTTATAAAATAGGACAGCAACATAGAAATTCAAACTAAATGTAAACCTACTACAAATAGTGAACCACAATCTGTTGCAATACGAAAAAAAGGAGGAAATATTAAAGTAGAAAATGTTACTGATGAAAATGATCTAATTAAAAAAGTAACCACAATTCCTAAAGAACATTTGGCTACTTTAGTTCCTGTAATAAACGATTTAATAACTTTTGTATCAAGAATGGTAAACTTATTTCAATTTAATATTTTTAATTTATATATTATTAAAAATTAACATTACTATAAATCATATGACAGCAAAACGAATCTGAGATGCAACCCGTTTCGGAAACATCCGTGGAAACGTTAAGAGAATTTTTACAAAAATATCAGTCTCCTAAAGATTATGATACTAAAACAACTTTAACAAAAAACAATTATGAACAATCATATTGTAATTTGAATGGGTAAATAGAACACAATAATAAAAGTAGATATTGATTAAATAAAATAAAACTGAATATTTTATGCATTGCAACAGCTTATCTGAAATTAAAAAACGTGATGAAAATGTACAATTCATTTGTATATCTTCTATGGAAAAAGTTCCTAAAATGACTCAATGTGATGCTTCATGTCAAGTAGATTATGAAATTGCATTAAAAGTAAGTGATGTAAAATATATTATATCTAATTGAAAAAAATGAAATTATATATATTTTTATAATAAATAATTAGATTATTGACAATGGAAAAATTGTGGATTCAAATATCAAAGATACCATACAGCTTGCTATTTCAGAAGAAATCGAGTTACAATTTTTAACATATAGATGTGAATATAAAAAATTTTGTCAATCAAAACCAATGTATTCCAGCAACACACAGAATAAACCATGGGACATTGTGGCATGGTGAGAAAATTAAATTATATTTTACTTCAATCATAAAATTTTTAAACAATAATATTTTTAAATAGGATATCTGATAAATTGATAGAGGAATTAATAATTGAAATAACAGAAGAGTTACAAATGAATAATATAATTAAGAAACTGTTTGAAATGGAGTTTCAAGAATTGTAATAACAAAGTTTGTGTATATGGAATTATTACAAAAAATCATACTTATACAAAGCAAAGAACTTTTCAAATATTTTTTATTTAAAGTATCACTTTTTAAATAAATTACTTTTCATACCAAAGTTTAATTTATTTATTTTTCTACCTTAATTCTATTCATAAAAAATAAAAATGATATAATAGAAAAAGGAAAAGATTGCAGAATTTTAAATGATATTAATAATAAAATTAAAAATAATTCAAAAAAATTATAATCAAATGTACTTCTTTTTTTGCAATGTAAAATTTAATAATTCTGATTAAATATATTTATGTATTAAAACAAATAAAAATAAATTAAATTTTCTTAAAAATGAATTTAAAATTAACAAATGTGTTAGTAATCAATAATGGTATGCAAAACGGACAATAAGAGGTTAAAAAGAAGATTGACTGGAAATTAGTTTTAGTTATCATTAATTTAAATAAAAAGAAATTGTTGTATAATAAATAGAGTATAAGAAATTTTAATTTTTAATAAAATTATAAAATGAGAAATACGGTTTTAAAATTATATAAAGATTTATTGCGTTATGGTGAAAATTTGAAATATACAGATAAAAAATACTTTCGATTCAGAATTCGTAAAAATTTTAAACAAAATAAACATTTAATTGATCAAAGAGAGATTGACTTTCAGTTGCAGGTAAATATTCATAAAATAATTCAATTTTTTAATCGTAAATATTTTGAAAAAAAAAAAATAAAATTTATACTTAACCTAAAAGTAATTTTATTCTTTTATATAATTTTTTCAGAAAGGGAAAAAACTCTTACAAAATCAACGAATAGTATAAATATAGAATTTTTTATAGTGAAATTAAACAAATATAATTATATAATGTTTATTGCAATACTGAAATTGTTTAGTAGAATATATTTCAACGAACGTAGTAATACGTATATATTATCAGTACTTTTTAAAAAAATGTCTGAATCTTTACATTATAAAATCAATAATATTAATTGCTATGATTTGTTAAATGGTGGGAAACAAATTCGATATAAATCATACAAACGTTTTTTGGATTATTCAAGAGTACCTAAGCTTGAAGAAAGTGATTTACAAGAGCAATTTGTGAAAGGATCTGGACCTGGTGGCCAAGCAACTAACAAGACATCTAATGCAATAGTTTTAAAACACAAACCTACAGGATTAGTTGTAAAATGTCATGAAACTAGAAGTTTAGATCAAAATAGAAAAATTGCTAGAAAAATACTGTTAACAAGGTTAGATAATTTAGTTAATGGTCAAAATTCTCTTCAAAATCAAAAGGAACAATTAATGAAAAGAGATTCTATTAAGAAAAAACAAAAGAAAAAAAAACTTCAAGATTTAAAAAATGCATTCATAGAACGCGAGAATTTAAAATAATCAAAAATATAACATAATAAATTATTTAAAAAAATTTTTAAATATTTATATGCTGTCTAATAAAAGTTAAATTAAATGTTATATATATAATGTTATATACTAAGTATAATGTTATATACTATAACATTAAATTTATATATTATATCATAATTAAATATAAAACAAGAAAGGTTAGGAGTATGTAATCCATCCGTTATAATTTTTAATGGAAAATCATATCTTTAATAGTCATCTCTTTTTTGAAATCGCAAAAGGCTTGTATTTTTTTTTTTTTTTTGAAATAAAATATTTAGGTGGACCCTCGCAAGGGAATTCAATATATATGTATATATATTGAATATATATATTACATTCAATGATGTGTTTTATAACAGAAAATTATTGTTACACTACAATAAAGCTTGTATACAGCATTGCATATTCTAAAGCCTGCTTTTATGAATAAAAATAATTTTTTTCACATGTGTATATTTTTGTACGTATATCAAGATAAGTAAAATAAAAAAAAAAGTACTTTGTTTAAACATAGATATACATACGTACGTCAATTTTCTGATTCAAAAATGCGAAGTCTGCACCTAAACAACATTGTACAAGGTTCTTAATAGAACTCTTATCGGAAAAGGATATTAAGGAAAATATTAATAAAACCCTATTAATGGTGCGCCAGTAGTGTTAAATACTATTCTACATACACAAATACTTTATACATAATTTACATATTGATAAAATGTATAGATTAAATTTCAACAACGAGATATTGTAAAAAAAAGTGAATCTCGATTTTGAAATTTAAACTATCAAAAAATCTTATCGAGGATTTCAGCTACTTTTTAACCATCTTCCGAACTGACCGCGATTGTTTTTTAAACGCTTTTTCGGCGGTTGAGTATTCGATCTCGGTGAACTGGAACTTCGTAACCGTCTGTTGCTTGCAATTGTTACCGAGAGAATACTGTGATCCATTTCAACTTGATCATCGATCTTCATCATCCTAACAACTGGTTGAAATTCAATACTTGAACGTCTTTGTTCAAGTTCAGAAGTTGCTATAATTGTTGGACTAATATGTCCTGATAATGCACAATCGACTTCAGATACTTGCGTTTCCGATGACATAGTATTAGCTCGTCGTTTTATACCTCTCATATTTTGTTGCTTTTTACACGTAATACTTAAATAGGAATCCTTTTTACAATTTTCATCTTCAAATACTGTATTTGAAGATATATTATTTTTTCTCGCACGCTTTTTTGCATAAATCCGTTTTCGCGAATTTACTGTATTTCTTTTATATACATTATTATGATGATGGTGGTGATGATGGTGATGATGATGATGATGGTGATGATGATGATGATGCTGTTCAATTTCAGAATCAGAGTTTTCAGAATGAACTTTCTGTTGTCGTTTTCTCGGTAATCCATTTGAGTTATGATGTTTCCTGGGAACAATTCTAGTTTCGGCATCTTTTCTACATAAAATCTCATGATTTTCAAGTTCTGCACGCGAGTCGCAAGTTTCAGAGGATGTATTGTCACGTTGTCGTTTCTTGATAGTTGCATTTGAAATAAATCGACGTTCCGATATGGAATGAATATCTTTTCGAAACATATTTTCATGATTTTCATCATTTCCGGGATCGTTTTCCGATATTTCTTCGATCTCAGACAAACTTTTTCTGAATCCATAATCTTTGTTTAATACGAAATTCCTGTCAGTCTCGTTGCATACATCAGATGTAAGCGAACCTGTGCAGGATTCAGCATTTGTTGTATGTAATATGGAATTATCGGAAACCGCTATACTTACATCTTTTTTTTCGTTTTCGTTGTGACGTATATTAGACGAAATATTAGAAGTATACATTTCAAATAAACGACTGTCATCTTTTCTTTGATCGAAACTTAATGATTGTTCATCTTGTACAATAATAGATGTACCTATTTTGATATTACCTTCTTCTGCTAATCTATTAGATATATTTGTGATTTGTACATTGCAATCTTTCCCGCTTTGTTCAATATTTTTCTCTGTTAAATTTTCTCTGTCACAGTTTATATCTATTAAAGGTTTACTTTGGAGTTTTTTCTTCATTTTGATTCCAGGCCAGCCCGTTCTATTTTTCCTCTTTTTTCTTCGCTTTAAAGGTGATTCGACACTACCTTCACCACACTCGGAGCTTGCACATGATGAATTTTCTAAATAATTTACGATTTCGTGACAACTGTCCAATAATTCAAGTAGATTTGAAGGTGGTCCTCTTGGAATATTTGATTCATAAAGATTCAATTCCATTTGCATTATATCTGGTTCGAATGATTCAACCAATTCTAAACTATCGTTTGCATTATCAAGCATCTCATCAATACTTTTTATCATTTCCTTTAATTCTTCGTCTACATCCGATTTTAATTCAGTTTTTTGATCCAATCCCGGAGTATTTATTTGTGATCTAATAGAATGGTATTCATCTATTGTGTGCAAAGTCGAAGATTGTTGTTGTTCTCTTTTTCTAATAATAGTTGACATAATAGCTAATGTAGAAGCATGACAACGAGGACTTTTTCTAGGAGATCGTCCAATACATCCCATACTCCTTCCACGAATTTTTCTTTTATTCTCAGCTCTGTTTTGATTTTTCATCAAAATTTCATGAAAATTTTCAATTTCATATGGTAAAAGAAATGGCTTTTCTGAATCTCCTTCAGTAAAATAATGCCAAAATTCAGCTCCTTTATCTTGTCGTTGGTATGTTTGATACCATGGTTCAGATTTTGGTACAGCTTCGAAAGAAAATTGCATTTTTTCAACTTCAGGTGAGGGTTTGGACGGATATATTTTTTCTATTTGTGCATTTTTATCGGAAATTATCCCTTCTATTTTTTCCTGATTTTCGCTTATCGATAAATCTTTAATTCCAGTTAAAGGTGCCTGATACCTTAATCTGCTTCCAGGAATTTCGAATTTATAATAATCAACGTTGTCTTTGATTAATGCTTCTGCTTGTGTGCGTCTTCTTTTTCTAGCTCGACCCAAATTTACAGAATCCTGAGAATCATCTTCGACAATTTCCGATTTTATAGATGAATTTACAAACGAACTACGACATATAGAATTGCTGACATCGTTACACTCACTTTCGGTGTCTCTTGGTAATATACTACTCTGTTCATCATCATCGCTTATTTCACTTGAATCATCTCGTTTAAGTTCTCGAAACATAAAAGATTCCGCTTCATCACTTAGTAATGATAACTCTGATTTTCTTACACGTTTAAATCGTACAACTACTGGCTTTTCACTAGATGGCACTTCTTTCTTTTCTTCACCATCCCCATCTCTTGGAACTGTATATTGAGAATTATTGTTTGATAATACACTTGATCTTAATTTACTTCCTAACACTTCCACTTTATAATATGCACGATTATCTTCGATTAAACGTTCTTCAACGGATAATCTATGTCGCCCTCTGACGCTTCTACTGCCTCTTCTATTTGATTTAAAACATTTCGATTTTTCTTCTTTTAAAATTTCATTTTTTTCTAAGCTATTCAATGTTTTATGAACTTTTTGTTCATCTTTTATAGTATGACCATTATAAATGCTGTTTACATTAATATTATTATGTTCTTCTGAAATTTTTTTTATATTCGAAGAAATATTCTCTACCTGTAATTTACAATTCAATTCTTTTAGAGTCTCGGTTTTAGACGATACTTTACAAGATTCATTACAAGTATTATCATTTATATTTAAAAGATTTTCGTTACAACGATTTTTTATGTTTCCATTAATTTGATCATGATTTCTATTTTTTGTAAGAGTTTGTTCTTGTTTAATGCATTCTATGTTATTTTCAATACTGTTTTTCTCATTATTACAAGTTATTGTCCTTTGTGAGTTTTGATTACTAGAATCTTTAAGTTTGTTATGATTACACATATCGTAATTTTTCTTATCGCAACATTTTTCTTCTAATTCCGCCGAAAATGTTTTTATCTTATATTCATTTTGTTTAGACTCTTTTAATGCATGTTCTTCTATATACTTATCTTCTGGATCATCTTCTTCAATCCAAATTGTTCCTTTTGCACGTTTTTTAATAGTGAAACCTTCAAATTCATCATAAAATTTTTCTGTTTTTTCAGCTTCGTGCCAAGGACTACCTTTTGACCTTAACAAATGGCCGCTTTCATGTTTCGTACGAGTACGTAAATTATGAGAAGAATTTAATTTTAAACTGAGATTCCTACGTGTACCATTACGTTGTACCATCTTTATATCTCCAACATCAAAATCCCCTAAGCTTTTCGCATTTCTATTAATTTTTCCTTCTGGCAGTACTGTGTCATGAAGATTACGATCTCCATTGGAAAATAAATTGCAGTCTTTTCTATAAAAAAATAAGTAAAGTTTTATAAATGTTTATTAAACAAATTAATACTTATTATGAATAAATAGTCTAATTTTTTTAATTTTTTACATACTCTACATTTTTTCCTCTGTTTAGTTTTAGGAAAGCTTCTACATTGGCTCCTGCATTAATCAATTTATCTAAAGATAAAAAGTTATCATCATTTCGGACAAAACTAAGATGTTGATCGCTTTGTACATGTTTGGTTAGATCTCGATATCTAATACGGCAAATTTCACAATAACCGGAAGCTAATTGTTCTGTTCTTCGAGTACGGGCAGTTGTTCGTGGTCGCCGAGTCATTTCTTTTCCCTTCATATTAAAAAAAATTCATATTAAAAAGAATAATTTGCATTTAGAATTTATCAATTAAATATTACATAATTAAATATAGATTAAATATATATTTAACGTTACCTCCTCTTGGTTAATAGTTTGAATATCTTCCCTGTTTTCTTTGATTTCTTTTTCTAATTTTTCCAGTTTTTCTCGTCTCTTTGAATTGAAAGGACAAGATCCTGGATCGCCGTGAAAATTCAATGTTGGCCACACAGGCAATTCAACAAATACAGGTCTAGTATTCCTACGTTGATATGATATTATGATTTAAAGAGATTTATACTCCTACAGATCTTATATATTAAATAACTTACCTCTGAAAGGATTCAAATTTTAAATAAGAACCCTTGAAATGTCTGACCTTTATATCTTTAACTGAACTTTGTTGATTTGAGTGTCTTAATTGTTTTAAATGATTTGTATCTTTAATAGATGTGTAGATTTTGTCAAGCCAAGCCTGAAGTTTATCAATTGCCCAAATAGGAATTCCCCAATTTTGAGCGTTGTAGAGTGGATCCACGGAACACTGTTGTGGCTGTATCAGAGCACGCTCCAACATTGCCTCCACTCGCGATTTCTATAAAATAATATATGAAAAAAAAAACAAAATTTAAGTACATAAAAAATAGAAATTGAATTTTATTTTAATAGAATACTTACAGATCTTTGGGTAGTTTGACCCCGTATATTGGTCGTATTAGATAAAGGACATTCAGGACTAAAAAATGGCGTTGGAGGAGTTGGTATGGGGGTTGGAGTTCCTAAACTCCTCAGTGAGGGAGGTCCCCCACTGCCTCCACTGGCACAACCCCATTTATGTTTTTCAAAATTTATATAGCCAGTCTTATCTACTCTGTCACTAATCACCAGGTCTACACTCCGTATTAAAAATAATTCTATTACCTACAAAATTATAAATAAGATTTATCAAAGATTACTAAAATTATATAGTTTAATTTATAAATTTTTTAGAAAAAAAAGATTCAAAATATATTTTAAAAAATTCAAGATACATTTTATCAATTTATTAAGATTAAATATAAACATAAAAATAAGAAAGGTATAAGAATAAGGAATAAGAAGGAAGAAGTAGAATGAATAAAAGCTTGCCCATTTTTTAGTGATTTAACTCACGGGAAAAAAATTGGAGGCAGCATCAAAACGGTATATAATTTGTGGACGCCCGGTGATAAGTGACCCGTTGACGGATACACAAATACACGTTTACATCGCGGTATGCTGACGTCAAACAATTTCGAGTTCTTCTTAAGCACAACTAAGCTCACTATCAACCGAATTCGCAGAAATGCAAGCCATGCGTATGTAGTTGGAAATCTTCACATAGTTAACAATGGTTGCCGCATTGTTACACACAGTTCTAATAATATGTTACAAATCGCTCAGAACAATAATGAAGCACGTGGGATCAAACGAAAAGAATAATTCAATCCGTTTTTATGGAAAAATGAATTTAAAATGATTTCTTCAAACAAATTCACATGAATCAAAATAATGAACAAGTTTATATTTGATTACTGTCAAGCGATCTTGAAACGCATGAAACCTTCACACAAAACAACTTCTTCGAATCACACTGTTTATCGGTTTACAAATTCGTAAATATATCAGGTATTAAAAAGTATATAAAACGTAATTTACGATAAAAGATTTTAAGAAAGAAATTTGTCGAGATATATCTCAAGCGATCAAATGAAAGAAAGGAGGCAAAGGAAAAGAGCGCTGGGACGCGCAACGAGATCGTTACTCGCGGGGGAGAACTGTCACGCACAAAATGGCCATTCGCCGTTAACAGCTTGGCAGGCGAGCCTGGAGGCGGCGCTTTGCGTTCTTGCTCGTTGTCCGTCGACGAATATTGTAACAAAATGAATACGGTAGCTTCTCTGAATATGTGAAAATTGTTTTTCGCTGTATTTTCGCGTCCATATTTTTTGTTTCTTTCAAACCACAACACAACAGTTGAAAGCGACGAATCTGCCCCACTTCATCGTATTTCTCAGATTCTCCTAAAGATGGCGTGGTACGACCCGGTTTTTTAGCGGTTGTTTGTCAACAGAAACATTTTACGAGTTTGTGCACTACATTGAATCTTTGAAAATTATATTTTGCTTTTTAATATATTATATATATATTGATGAATCATTATTTTGAACATTAAAATATTCAAGAAAAAGCAAAGTGTTTGATATGTAATTTATAATATAAATATTTTAGAATATTTTTTTAATTTTATTCCATTATACTTAATATTTTTTTTCAATGTAATTAATTTTAACCAATCAATTAAATTAACTAACTCAAGTTTTAAATTAATCAATAATTTCTATCAAAAAATATTTTTTTAAAAGTAACAAGTTATACATTTAAAACCATTTAAAACATTCAATTACATTAATGAAGTTAAGATTAATAGGTTATAAAAATACAATAAAAAACAAAAAAAAGTGAGATAAAAGATAAATTTCCATAATTATAAATAAGAAAGCAAATGAATACAAGAATACAGACGAAATATATATGAAATGAGAGATGTACGAATATACTATACAAATAAATTATAATATAATATACTATAAAGTGAATCAATAACATGAAATAATATAAATAAAATATGAAGATATTACAAATGCCATATATACATACATATGACTAAACACTTACTCCTCCTAAATCTTTAATCTTTGCTTCTATTTTAGCTGTAGTAGCATGATTCTTAATATCCAAATAAAATGATTTTCCTTCCAATGATTTCAATTCCTTCTGTGCATGAATGTCTGAAATATCATAGAAATGCCACAAGATTTTTATTAATTTTATTATATTAAACTGTTATTAAAATGTAGAATTTTAAAGAATTGAGTTCATGAGTTCATGATGATTTACAAAAATATTATAACATTATATCAATAAAAATTAGATGAAAATTTTAATATTACATCATATAAAATAAATATTTTAATGATAGGCAAATATTATATCCTAGATATTATTTATAAATTACATATAGATATTATTTATAAATTTAATCAAATGTTATGGAGTAATTATATTGAAATATATTCAAACAATAGAAATAATTTTAAACAAATTGTTATTCTATCAATTATTAATAAATTAATAAATTTATAAAATTATTTCGATCATTAATCACTTCGATACAAATATATATATGCATAAATATTAGACATACGTGAATGTTTAATTGACTTATTTTCTCTTGATGGTTGTTTTTGCTCTTGATGTTGAATTTTGGATGGCGATACCATTCCTATGCTATGCACCACACGGAGAACGATAATATTTTCTTCTTACTGTACTTTAATATTTTTATAACACTTTCCATTCTCAAATATACACCACGTATTATCATAAATATTTCTTTGCGTATTTATCAATTATATTCATTTATTTAGAAAACCATAATTTCTCAACTAAGAATTATATCACAAATTTCATTTTAGAACAAGAAAATCCGCCTTTCAAACCGTTCTGAACATCGTATAAACTGAAGTTATATACTTTATGTGATTATTTGAAAAATATATCGAACGTATTTATAAGGATAGCCATTTAAAAAAAAAATCCCTGGATTTTGTCTACATAATAAAAATGTAAATTAATTTTTATATTTTTATCGCATTAATTAAATATATAATTAAATAATTTTAATAAGTTAAATAATTTTAATAAATTCTAAAAAACTATTCAGTGTAATAATGATTAATGAATTACTTAATATTTTTATATTGAAATAAATCTTTTTTTTTTGTGATTTTCTAAGTTTATAAATTTTCATGAAAATGAAATAAGATATGAATAGTTACATTGTTCAGCAAATTATGTGATAATAGTTATATGTATGTTAGAAATAAAGATAAGTATGTATGAAGATTATAGTTTATATTTTATATATATATAGTTTATATTTTAGTGTTAATAAAATATTAAATCAATTTGGTTTAAATATTTATTTATAATATTCAAATTTTGATAAAATTTACTTTATTCATAATTCACATATATTTTTATTTGATATTGAAAGTGAAAATTTAAATTATTTATAAATCTGATACTAATACATTTTTTTTTCATAATATTTAATATTTTTAATGTTATTCTTAGAAATTGATGATTATAGAATGTAATTATTATTTTAAATGTTATACAATTTTTTTAAATTTTGAATTTAAAAATTTTTAATTTTTTTAAATATTCCAATATTATATTATATCTTTATAGCTTTATTATATTATATCTTTTTATAGTTTTTATAACTATAATAATATAGCTTTATTATAGTTTATTAATTATAGCTTCATGTTTTTTTATGTTTTTCTATATATTAATAAATTTATATTTTAATTTATATTTTTTCATAAAAAATATATATGTGTAATAGATTTTATATTCATATAAATGTTATAATATATTGTACCAATAATTTCATGTATAATTTTATTATAATAACCTAAATATAATAATATTATAATAATATTAATATTAATTAAAATTAACAAATTAAAGATATTATTTTCCAATGATTATTATATATCATTTTTGTATATTTAAGTTTCTTTTTTTGATTTTTGAAAAGAAACAATAATAAAATTTACAACGAATTTCAATGATTTGAATATATAATGAAAGATTGAATATAAACAGTTGAGAAACACTGAAGATTATAGTGACGATACGAGAAACACATTGAAAGACATTTGTCAGTCATCGTCGTGAAAGCGATTGTTGGCTAGGCGGATTGTTGTGATGATCTGCTTGATTAAACGTGAACAATGTCCAATTTTTTACGAAGTCTGGTTTTCGGAGTATTCCTTAGCCTCGCGAATACCAGCGTGTCTCACCCATGGTATGAAACTTTACCCGCGGTGGCCTTAGATTACAAAGTTCATATTGATGCCGGAAAAGAAGATTGTTACTTTCAATATGTTAATGCTGGAGCTACTTTCTATGTAAATTTTCAGGTATATAATCGTAATTGACATATTTATTTCATTTGAAAATTCTTTTTTTTATTTATTTAAAAAAATCAGCATATATATAAATATTGAAAAGTATTTTTTGTAAAATATATATAATCAATTAATTTCATTATTTAACCATATAGTTTTATTTATAAAAATTTTCAAATGTTTTAAAAAAAAAATTTTTTTTAAATATTTATAAATACAGGTAGTACGTGGTGGAGATGGAAAAGCTGGTTTTGCAGTAAGAAATCCAGATGGAATAATAGTTCATCCTTACCAATGGCTTCCTAATTCAGATTATCAAGATACTGTGAAAAATGCTGGTTATTACAGTATTTGTATAGATAATCAATTTTCCAGATTTGCTTCAAAATTAGTTAATTTATATATCACAGTGATTAGGTAATAATTACATATATATATTTTAGAAAATATAATAATTTAATGTAACTTTTAATAAAGATTTAATTTTTTTTTTAATAAAGATATGATGAATGGGACAAATATACAAGAGAATTGGAAGAATTAAATCTTTCTGTGGAAAACTTTACGGTAAATATTTTGTTATTTTATTAGAAAATATCAATATCAAAATCAAATTTGTCATATCATAATTTTAATTTTGTAGTCTGCAATAACAAATGTGGAGAGAAATATTAATGAAATGTTGCAAACTCAACATTTGAGCAGAAGTAAAGAAGCCAGAGACTTAAATTTGTTATTAGATAACAATTCTTATGTTCAAACATGGTCAATTGCACAAATAATTGTCATATTGGTAACCACAACAGTACAAGTATATTTTGTACGAAAATTATTTGAAGTGAAACCATCTAGATATTCTAGAGCAGGTATATAAATATAATTGACGTATATGTATTACATAAAAATGAACATGCTCAATGAAGATACATTTTTTTTATCATAACGAATAAAAAATTTATCTAATTTTTCATTTAAAAATATAACATCTCTTTGTCCAAGAGATTTATTTAAGTTAATATTGGTATTTTTAATATTAAGTAGCAATATTCCTTTTTCTTCTCAGAAAAAACTGAAAAGTTTGCCTTTCAAGACTGTATTATATCATATTTACATATTCCATCTTATATTATAATTATATATGTTTGTTTTATATTCTCAAGTTTTAGTGAAAAAGTATAAATTATATTTATGAATCAATGAGATTATATATTAAGAAACATTTATAGTATTTATATTAAAAAATAATAAAAATAGTTTTGTTATTAATGTTTACAGTTCTAATTATCTAATCCTTACACTTGCAATTGTACATGCTACAATATTATATTATTTTGATGAGAAATGAAATGAAAACAATTATATTAATGTAGAATATCATAATATGTTGATTTATTAAAAATCATATAAATTAGTTATTGATAGTTGAATCATTCATTTAATGAATGATTGATTGTTGTTTTGTTCTTTGTTGCAATATATTTCCATTTAATGTAAGAAATCGATGTCTCTGTCTAAGATTTTTTGCGCGAACATGTTCTGATGCAACTTCTTTCGTATAGTTTCCAGGAAACCAGCCCTGTTCACCATTTAATAATTTTTCACCATGATACCATCCATCTGACATTTTTTTAAATACATTTATAACATCCCCTAAAAACAATTTTTTGCGTTAATTAAAATGCAAATACACACACACACACACACACACACACACACAAGTTTTTCATAAAAAACATATACCTGGATGTAATGATAATTCATCTGATTGATTTGAAGAATAGCAATATAAAGCTACTACTTGAGGACAATCCCACACTTCATAAAGTGTTTCTCCCGTTAATCCTCGTTTTGAAGGAAAAACTGCTTCCAACCATCTTTGTCTTTCTGTGTCGCTTTCGCATGTTAAAATATATTCAATTTGATGCCCTGAATGATTTTCCAAAAGAGTCAAATGCATCGCATTGCGACCAGCAAATGGCGAATCTTCAGAAATTGGTTCTAAAGCGATTAAACTTCTTTTACAAGTATCTATAATGCTATATGTTTCGTCATGAGTACTATGATACAAAAAAAAAAGAAAGAAAAAAAACATGTTATATAAATAATATTATATTTTATAATAAAAAAAAAATACGATTATATAAAATGCTCATACTTGGATTTATATTTTGCGACTAGAAGAAAGTCTGTGAGCAATAATAAATAAAGAGACGTTTTATTGAATTTCTTTCCAAATGTGAGTTTATATTCGGTATCAGCTTTCATGGATAATTGTACAACTGGTCCACTTTTAATTAAATTTTTTCCTTTTAATACAATCGGTTTAATTTTCGCGGAATATTCCAATCTTCTATTGGAACAAAATTGTTCATTTAATATAACATATGTTTAATATAATATATAATATATGTAAATGAAAAAAATTACGATAAAATATTTTTGAGATTATACCAATTATAAATTGTAAACATTACTTTGCTAAATTTTCCATTTCAATCTCCTTTGCCGCGGCACGAGCACCCTCATTGCATTCAGCAACAACATAACTTAAACTTGATAAGACTTGTTCCCAATGAGGTCTGTCATTATGTTCAACTGGTAATTTAGAAAGAATTGCATCGGCCAATAAAGGAAGTCTAAATGAAATATATATTTTTTATTCATTCGTTATTCCACGTAAAATTTGATCGTTTAAGCAGAATTTTATTTTACCTCGTTATTCGTTGCATCGGTAACATTAAAAATGAATGTAAAGACAAGTTTTGACAAATTGAACGATTTTCTATTTGTGAAATTGTTTCCAAAAATTTTAAGCCTTTTCGCGTTCTAAAAAAATAAAATCACAATCATAAATTTCAAGTTTGAAAGATAAGCATTTTTCTACTTACCTTAAATCTTTGAGAATTGTATCAATACTAACTTGATTAGAACAATATGTTACATAAATATCTAAACATCTATCGGCATATTTAAGCAATACATTCGGCAGATTATGCAACATAGGATCATGTCTCCATATAGTTTCCAATTCAGCTAAAAATTGTTCTGATGCGTGCAACACACTAGGAATATCGCCGAATATCTTGTCTTTTTCAATCGAAGTTAAAATTTCATCGATCGAGGAGTCGTCAAGAAACTCGGTTTTTAAAACACGAAGAGAATTCAAGTAGGATGCTTCTGAAGTGAGAATTTCGAACTTTGCTTCTTGAATCTTCTTTTCCTTGGTAGTTAATCGTTCTAATAAAAAGTAAAACGTTGTAATGATAGCTGGATTTTAGATAAAATATAAAAATGTGTAATTGTTTACAATAATGCAACACGTCGCTTACTTAAAAGATCACTATTTAGAACTTGAGGTGTTTGACACCACAACGTTCTATGTCCCGGTTTTGCCAAATCCGTGGTAGATCTGGACGGGATTATACCCTCGACCTGATTAATCGTTCAATGATTAATAAACTATAAAGTATTAGAGTATATAAAGTATTAGAATATTATGTAAATAATTTTGATTCTGTAACAATATGTATATATATATATTACCTCTTCGTAACCGTCCGAATTGAAATCGGACGCTATTCTAGCTGCAGCTGCTGCGTAAAATTGATAAAGAGGTTCCTGATCGGCAAGTATACTATAATGATCTAAAAGAATAAACGCTGTATTATAAGAATCGAAGCAAAAAATGAAAATTAAAAATACTTCTTTAGATTCGAAATTTTAAACATTCTCTTACCTATTTCCTTGGTATTGCTATATATAGGTTCTTTGTTCAAAGTTCTTGTTATTGCGGAATCATTGTCGGTATTCGCACTGGTATAATCGTTCAAGTAAAAAGTTGAGAAAGGTCCGTTAACGGTTTTTTTGAAATGCCTCGTGAAACTAAAGTATTTTCCACCATTTAAATTGGAATGATCGTTGGTGAATTCTTTATTTTCCTCGCAGGAATGATCATCGTCGACCGAAGTCCTTCTCCGCATGCGACCTAAACTTCCTTTAGTAATGCTCCACGTTCTTCGAAGCATTTTTATTCTTCTACCAAGAGTTCGAGTCAAGCTAACTTCGCGTGGTGGAGGAGGATTTGGCCTCGTAGGTGCTTCCAAATATGACGCGATCACCAATCGATTATTCGAATTTTGTCCCATTTCGACATTATCGTTCCATCGCTCTCTCGTCTCATCGATCGTCTCAGTTTCCGAATCTGTGCAGAATTCATCTGGCTGGAATGAATGGAGACTCTCGTACGTGCTGTCATCGGAAGTATCGTCTGTAAAAGGTTAACAGCTAAATCAATAGAAAATAAAATTGATAGGAATCACAATCTTTATCTCATTAATTAATGAGAGAATAGTTTATTGTTTTAATATGATTTCAAGATAAATCATAATATTTATTTAATCTCTCTTAGAGATTGATTTACATATAGAAATATATATATATATATTTTTTTTTCTGTTAAATGAAAATAGATAATTATTGATAGAGACACATCATTGATATTATTTAACGGTATGAAGAAAATCGGTACAATTTCCTAAAATTTGCAAGGACCTTCGTGAATATAGCATGATGCTTCCTGAATATCCATGTCCTCATTTAAGTCGATGATTCTCATCTGAACAAGACCTTGTGTTCTTTGTGAATTTTGTGACGTCGTTCGATTCTGGTCTTCTTTCTTCCATTCTTCAATATTATGCGCACAACCAACGAGCAATGCCGATCCTTTACCAAGACTTATAGCCACTAAAAAAACCATCGTTTATCGTTTCACAGTATTATATCTCTGTGTGCGTATGTATGTATGTATGTATGTATGTATGTGTATATATATGTATATATATATATATACGATATATATATATATCGTTTTACGTCGTGAATGTCATGTGTATTTCAACATTTGTTCAAGTTTTGAAAATGAACGAGAAAACCAAACAATTAAAATATTCGAGTAAGATTTGTAAATGATGAATATGTATGAATATAATATATGGATTATTTAAATCTTGAAACAATCGAAATATATGTATAAACGAACATGACACAACGATTTTTCCTTCCTAATAACGAATGGCGAGAAAATATGTAAATTGAAATGTCTGACAAAAGAACGAAGTGCAATCATTTTGTCATCTTTATTTACTTGGATAAATTTCAATTTTTTTTAAAATTTTTAATATAATGTACATGAAGTAAAGTATCATAGAAAATCATCTTATGTAATTTACCTTGTGTATTCGGTCGTCGAAAAGTTTTCAAGGTTTGTTTCATTTCCACGACATGTCGACTCGTTACAAACGAGTCTCGCATAAACACATCATTCAACGGAATATAAAATTCGTATCGAAGGCAATTAAGAGAATAGATTAAGTAAATTTTATTTCTCGCTACGATACGATATAATACGATGCGATGCAACGAATGTCTCGGCCATGACTGACACTGAGAGAGCGCAATACGCGCTTTCACCTCCCGGCAATCTGTACTCGAGTCCGGTTTCCAGGCTGAACTCGACGATAAAATATTTTCACGCATCTCGTATCATCGCCTACATTATCTCTATACAATTACGTTGTTGGTAATCCTTTGGAAATAGCGAGGAATCGTCCTTGGTAGTAACATGCCCGTGAAAATGATCGGGAACCGTAGGTGTAATGTATTCTTTTCCTTCTCAATTTCTCTTCTCATTTTTTTTAGAAAAAATAAATATTCAACGAAAATATGGCGAAATTTTCAAGTAACGAAGATTTCGCTGGCAAAAGGAAGTTTGGAAATAGAATGATCGATTACGTGCGAATTGTAGATTATAGCTTCTTCGTTGATCGTGAAATATGTGTGACACGATGGGTAACTTTTACTTTGGACAATTCACTATATGATTGTTCCGACGATATCACTGTATAATGAATAAGTTGTTCTATAACGTTCCAAGAAATATAAACGATTTCTTTATTTAACGAAATTTCACATTTTTCGTTTCTTTTTTTCTTTAATCTCGAACCAAATCCGACCACACATAGACACAAAAAAATTGAAGATCGATAACAAATATTCGAATCTTGAAAATTATTTATCGTGACTGTTGAATCGTTTAATTTTAAGATATAAATTGTACCGAAACAATTAAATGTATTTAATTTTTGGTCAAAATTATATTTATATTATCCATATGTAATGTGAAAACTTTGTAAAAAAAAAAATTTCTTGCTTTACGTTCTTTAATAATTTTACAAAAATGAACACATATATTTAGCATACCAAAATTTATGCAACATTTCATTTTTTTTTGTTTTATGATTTTATAAAAGATAAAATCAGAAAAAAATGAATATATATTTCTATATATATGGCCCATATCTTATACCATGTTGTATCGAAATTTTTATTAAAAATAATTTTCATAACGAGTATTTGAAAATTGATATATAAAAATTTATTTTCGATATTGTTCATATATAAGATAATAAAAATTCAATAAATTAAACAAATACGATAAAATTTTTCTAGATATGTCTTTTGAAAATATCTATGATATATTTCGCTTAAAATTATGAAAAAAAATTACAAAAATTACACAAAACTTACCGTGGAATGTAGATTCACACGAAACTGGCTTCGATGACGATTTTGAGCTTTTCGAACTCGATATCTTCGATCGTTGTCTTCTCATCATTCGAGACCATTTTTGACCTGATTTCTTCTTACTCGGAACTTGTGTCCCTGTACTTTTTCATTAATTGTAAGAAAAAAAAATGTATATTTTAATTGAATCGTATTCCATTACACTTACGAGAAATAATATTTGTTCGTGAGATAAGGTAAAGCAATCGTTGTTGAATCTTCCAAATCTTCCCATTCTGATTCTTTACCGTAAACATTTTGCCAACTTGCTCTTAAGATAGAATCTATTGTAGAGCCGGTGTAAAGACTATTGACACGCTCCTCGCTCGGTAAACCAACGTCATCGTATACATCTCGATCGTTTTCCAACGCATCGATATCTTCGTTTACGCTGGAATATTCGTTGATAATAAATTGCTCGTTTTTTTGTTTCGTTTCATCATCACGACTTTCACTCTCATTATCCGCAAATGCATTTCCTTTATTGCTCGGACTCATAACATCGTCATAGATATCGTTGGAATCTTGGAAAGTAGTTGAAAGTTCATTGATACGATTTTCATCTATTTGTGATACAGATATTCCCACGTCGTCATAATCATCCTCCTAGTAAATCGTAGTAATAAGTCAGGAAAATAATATTGATAAATGATTAACACTGTTGCTAAAATATTTAGCTAATATAAATAATATATATAATTTAATAATATAATAATATAAATAATATAAATTATAATAATATAAAATAATAATATAAAATAATAGTAATAATATAATATATATAAATATATAAATATAATTATATAAATAATAATAATAATATAAAAAATTTTTCCATAAATTATGAATATCTAGGTTAGATGTTCAATGATATTTTTGAACGATCAAATAAATATTCAATTCGAACGTTACATATGATATATATATTTACGTTAGATTAATCACCTGATTAATAAGATTCAGTGGTCCTACATCATCGTATATCTGACCGGCATTTTCGATTTTGTCGGTATTTTCATTCAGAGTTGATTGCATATTCTCGAAAAGGAGATTCTTAGTTCGGTTGCTCCATAGAAAACTAGAATTAGCAGGTAAGGCAGTCGACTCATACATTGTTTTCTCCTCGCGTACATTTTCACGATATTCATTTGTTTTCACCTGTTGGCTTGATTCCAATGTTTTTACTCCGCGTTCTCGCAACTCGGCTAACAATTGGCGTTTAAGATTTGCAACATCAAATGCGTCGTATTTTTCTAAAATTTGAAAAGCTTTTCATTAGAAGAAACGAAATAAGAGATAGAAAAGACGATTACAAAAAATAACTCGAAAAGGAAAAACATACGAGTAGATTCTCCTTTTGTTTTAACAACAATCGAACACGCGTGTTCCATTTGATTTTCAGACACTGGATTCTCGTAGGTCGTTGCAACGAGGAGAGGTAACGTGGCACACTTTTGTTCATGTGTAATTACGACTTGTTCTAAACTATATCTGATCGTGTTTTCGTTCGAAACCAAATTTGGATTTGTGGCGGATGCGACATGGACAAAATTTGTCGGCGGAGATATTTTTAAATATTTCAATTCCTCTCGAGAAAGACTTCGCGATCTATATTTACAGTTCGAATTTATTCCAATCTTTGAGTCTACAGACAAATTTCTCAAAGAAGTAAATGATCCTCTATCCAGTTTACTTTTTCCTTTTTGTCTTTTTTTTGGTCTCTTTACGATATATTCTGGTACGAGATGCAATACATTTTTCGCAAAATATTTCTTCTTTCTATCATAATTTGAAAATTCATTACTAAGCGATCTTTTTTCTAATTTTCCATCAAAAAACGATTCCATTAATGATTTTCCAATGGATGATCTTGTAACGTTCGATGAACAATTTTTGATCGCTAAGTCATTGGTAGATTTCGACTTAACGAATAAATTTTTTGTATATACGGTATCTTTTTTGTTCTCAAGAGTTTCGTCATTTTCATTCTGACATATATCCGTAAAAAATACCGATTCTATTTTTTCATAATCGTCCGATAGAGATTCATTCTTTTCGTTTTTAGAATTCAAGGAATGATTGGAATTACGTTCGATGTTTGATGGATAACTTTCCTTAGAAATGTTACTCTCGAAAAGGTTGGTATCAATTTCTCTTGCCGTTTCTCTTATCAGAGTAGTATCGATTTCACTGTTACCGCTATCGTCTCTCTGCAAACAGATGATATGATATTTTTTTTCGATATTTTCCTCGTCGAGAATATTTTCTTGCAGGTCCGATTTAAACGATGATAATAATCAATATTTGACGTTCTGTTTTGACGAAAGACACAATCTTGTATCGACCTTTGAACGAAACATTTTACGCGATTCGTTAGTTATTACACACGTATTCTTGCACGGTATAGTTAAGACATTTATAACGGTCTTGTGGATACGGTTTCAAGGAATGCGATAGAAATCATAGGGTATAACTGTTTCAAAAGAGTAACTGTCCCGTCGCTCGTCAGTACAAGTCATGTTTTCTACACGTGTTATATACTCAGTTTCCAACAAAGAAATTGACAAGTGTTCAAATCGTAGATGTGCGATATATATATTCGAATAAAAAAAAGTATCGTGTGAAATAGTTTTGAATCTGCCAGAGATCACGAATGACGTTCGAATTCTTATGAATTTTGTTCGAAAATGGTGACGAAACCATTCCTTTGTATTAACATCGTTGAATTTTTTTGTGGTTGGACTTTCTCATCATCACAACGAAATTCCAACTAGCTCGCGTTTTTTAAATACTCGTCATAATTAACGAATGTAATCGACTGATAAATTGTGAAATTAGAATTTTATCCAACTGAAAGATATTATCGAGATGCGAAAATTCTTCATTATTTATCAAAAAAATAATTAATACATACCTTGAAGCTAGATCGCTTGATAGTAATTTTGGCATTGATTTTTTCTTTTTCTTTTAATTCGTTCAATTCCTCAATTGTAACATTTTCATCGCCGACGGGTAATAATTGCAGTGGTAACGTCGCTCTTTTTAGAGCCAGACTATCGAGAGTCGCGTAAATCATTTTTTCCGAAATTGAAGATGATTTTCCGTTTCCATGAAGGAAACTCCTGTTGGCAATGGGTACAATACTCATATTTTCCTTTAATCTTTTATAATGTTAATTAACGTGTCAATTAATTTTCACTAGTTCATCGATTATGAAAAAATTGTCATTTTAATATTTTAAAATAGTTTTATATAAAATGATTATCACAAATTGCATATTTAAACATGGATGATCTTTCACATTTTTTTATATCCGAAGCAGAATTTTCTGCGAAAAATTGTTATTGTTTCGATTATTTAAAAAAATGAGAGAAACACTTCCTGTTATCAGATATATGTGAACGGAAATTTTTTATCAAATTTTTTTATCAAATTTAATTACATTTAACATCACTACGATTTAATGTACGACGTTAATATTCTTTATACGTGTCAAGAACGAATCATGAACGAATGTAACATAATTGTTTTACAGCTCGATTGACAGAATTATAAAAATTGACAGAATTAATAACAACTAAACCTGTTTGCAATTGCTTCGTGTGATTTCGAAAGAATACATCGTGAACTAGCTTCCGCAATTTGTTCTCCTCGCGAAATATTGCGGTTTACCAAACGAATGATGAACGCAATCGCGATAATCAAAATATTTTTATTCTTCTTGAGTTTCCTTGTTCACGGCGCGTATTTAACTCGCTTTTCGAAACATTTTATGTATTTCACTATAAATTTTCCGACTTTCCGTGTAATTATTGCGCTTCGATTTTCTTTCCATATCGGTTAATGAACAATCATAAAATATATTCGATAGTCAATACAAGCAACTTGATGTTAACAAGGCCACAAATACATTTATGAATGTATTTATCAATATTATTTCATCAAGAATTCGTCAGATGAATCGCAAACGTAATGACAGATATGTTTGAACACAGGTATTAACTAATCGCGTACTTCTTCGTATAACACCATTTCGAATGAACCGATCGTCCATCGAGTGACAAATCATGCATACTCAGTGAATTTTTAAACTACTTGCTCTGCCTCCGCGCAACTACAATCCCGCGTACACGAGATCGGTCGTTTTCGACTGGTTTCGTCGCTATTCGTCAACCATTCCCGTATTCCTCGAATTATTCACCCTTTCTGCTTTCATACTTTCATATATGTTGTTTCCGCATATACTTACTACTTTCGCTTCGAGATTCATTGAAAATTTTATTCTACGATAAGAAATATGATTCGTTAAAAATCATTTCACTTTTTTAATATTTCGGAATTTAATTTTAATTTTAATTTTATTTTCAAATACAGCCCTGAAATGTAGAAATTCTTGTATAAAGTAAAATCAGGGAAAGGTAAAACGATGCAGCAGGTAATCAAGAATTCCTACATTCTTATATAGCTGAGTGTTGGAAGATGATGTGGCAAGTTGGCCCCATTCTTTCTTAGTGGTTTTTATGGGCTTCATATGTCATTATTGGATGATGACCACCATGACACTGTTTTTTTACAGTAGCTTATAGAAAGGACATCATTAATTTATAAATTCATTATTATAATTTAAAAAAAATATAAATATTATAATTTAAAAAATGGAAGGAAACGAAGAGAATTGGAAAAAAAGCATCTTTAATAAATAAAGATAAAAGTTTATATAAAGTGATTTTTAAAGAAATGTATAATTTGCATAGATCCATTGCCATTAATTACTAAAAATGTTTCTCACTCAAATAATCGCAATTTTATTTATTTAATATATTTTTAATTTATTAAAAAAGTTGAAAATTTATAAATTACAAATATATCCATAATTTAAAAAAAAATTAATTAAAAATTTATTATTTAAAAAAAGAAAAAAGAAAAGTATTATAGAATATAATTAATGATTTTGTATTTTATTTTTTCACTCGATGATATTCGTGTTTGACATTGTTATTTATTATTAATATTTCATTACAATAAGCATTCCAAGAAAATCTAATCAAATATTTATTGTTTTTTTAATTTTCAAAATTAAAATAAATAAAATATATAAATAAAGCATTTGAAATATATTGATATGCTTTAAATAATTTTTCATAATTATATTTTATTTTTCATATCGTAAAAAAAGAAGATATTTCTTTTTATGTAAATTAATAAATTAATAAATTATTATCTAAATATATTCATTTGTAACAAAGATGTTTAACAATAAATTAAAGTTAAACAATATTTTAATATCAATAATTATAACGACATATATCGTTATAATGATGAAATTTAATACAAAATTATGTTTTCTTTTGATTTCGCAAAAAGATACAAAAAAAAATAATAGCGTATATTGGACTTATTAATACATTCGAAAAAATATAAATAAAATGTTTAATTATTTTTTATGATATAATATATTTTACTATTTTATTATTTTAAAATAATATTTAAATAAAAATATGACTTGGTTATCTATATACTTTTGAAATCTACTTTGAAATCTAATCATTACTAATGTTAAATATATTTCTATCATATAATCATTTGTATCTTTCATACATATTTCAAATTCGCGCGCTTAGAGACACTGTCAATCGATTTTGTCATTCTAACCACATTTTTTATGATACAATTTATTTTTCGTAGACAAAATTTAAATAATTCACGCGTTAATCATATTATATTATATTAAATAATATAAATATAAAAGATATAAATTTTACATTTTATATTTTATTTAAGAACTTGACATATGATACGTTGTTTTTATATATTTTATTTACACAAAAATGACCATCTCAGCTTTAGACAAAGATACTGTGAAACTTATAACTACTACTCAAGTTATAACTTCTATATCTACCGCTGCAAAGGAATTAATAGAAAATGCATTGGATGCTGGTGCAAAAAATGTTGAAATTAACTTGGTACTTCATTGTTATTGTCTTTAAATAGCTATCTTGCTCTTTAAATTATTTTATAGTATATGAAGTATTTTATAGTATTTTAATATTAAATTTATATTTTATTTTGATAGATAGATAATGGATGTACCTTAATAGAAGTAAAAGATGATGGTAATGGTATTTCAAATATAGATACTCCTTATATGGCTTTACCATCCTATACATCAAAACTATGTAGTTTTTCTGATTTAGGTATATAAGTTATATCATAAAGGAAAAATTAATATAAAATAATATGAATATAAATTAATATTTAATATAATTATATAGATTCTTTGGAAACATATGGATTCAGAGGTGAAGCATTACATGCATTGAGTTCAGTATCAGATCTTACAATCATAACAAAAACAGAACAAGATGAAGCAGCTATATCTTATACTATTGATCATTATGGATATATCGTAAATTCAAAACCATGCCATAGATCTACAGGTATTAAATGAACTTAAAAGTTTAATTTAAATTTTTAAAATGAATATCAATTTTTTAGGAACAACTGTACAAGTTAAAGAAATATTTAAACAAATTCCAGTCAGAAGACAAATAATTACAAAAAAAGCTAATCAAGATATTAAAAATTTAGAATTTTTAATAAAATGTTATGGTATATGCAAATTTTTTGTACGAATAAGTTATAAAATAGATAATAAAATTATATTTATAAAGCCTAGTACAAATAGCTTTGAAGAATCAATTGCATATATTCTTGGTAGAAAAATAACATGTAATATGGATTGGATAGATATTACAGATACAGATGTAATTATTCAAAATTTATTTTTCATCATTATTTCTTATTTAATTTTTTAATTTATTAAAATATATATATTTTAGATTAAAATGAAGTTAATGATTCCCTTGAAAACAGTAAAAAATGGATTTGAACTCTTTCAATCTGATTCTCAATATATTTTTGTGAATAATAGACCTATTAAATATAAAGAATTGGAAAAGGTATATTTTCTTTCATTTTCATTAATTAAATAATTTAGTTAGAATATTTTAAAAAATATTTTATTTAAAAATTATTTATAGGTAGTAATTAAAATAATTTTGGAGGCATTTGGGCAAGAATTATCTAGAAAAAAACCAATATTTGTTATATACATTTTGATAAATGCAGCAAATATAGATATTAATCTAGATCCAAATAAAAATGTTGTACTTTTTAAAGAGCAGGTATTGTATTTATAAAATTTTGTATTATTTTAAAAAATGTTTATATTTTATGTTTATTATTTATTATTATATATATCATGTTTTATTATATTATTATTTATATATTATGTCATTTTATATCATGTTTATTATATATACATAGAATATTGTTATCAATATGATACAAAAATATCTAGAAAATTTTTATGGAATACAAAGAGAAGTACAAGAAGAAAAAAATTGTGATATATCAATTAATGATTATCAAGATTATTCACAAAAATCAGATATTAACAATATTGAAAATGAGGAACCTATGTGTAAAAAGCAAAAATTACAAACGGAAGAAAAAAATGATATGTCTATTAAAAAGAACATAAATGCTACAGTAAATATAATAAATAACTTGAATTCTGTTGAAAACTCTGAACATACATTACAAACTTCTATAAATAAAGAAAATTCTCTTGATGAAAAATGTGAGAAAGATATAGATAATTTTAATGTTCAATTACCTTCTTTAGATTTAAGTGATTCAGATTCAAATGAATCACAAAATTTTACATATTGCGACAATTCGAAGTTAGTATCTAATTATAGATTAAAACAAATTAATTGAAATATTTTCAATATATTTTTTTATTTTATATAGTAATGGTAATCTAAAAAAAAATACAGAAAATACTCCACCATTTGAATTAACACCGCAATTTGAAACACTCAGTCAATTGCCATTAGTAGATTTAGGTGAAGATTTTATACTGGATGAATATTCCAATCTGGATACAAATTTAAAAGAGAATACAATGAAAATTGCGAATTCAGAGGTATTGCATGAACAGACTAAATTAAATGCAAAAAAATCTGTCACATTAAAAGAATGGAGTAAAGGACATTTGCCTGGTTTAAAGGTAAAATTAATAAGAAAATTAAGAATTAATAAAAAAAAATCATATAAATTATATTAAATTAATTTTGATAGGGGAATACAGACATAGAATCTTATAATTGTACTAAAACAAATGAATCATCAAATTATGATACAGATAAAAATGTATGTGAAGGTTTTCTTAAATTTTCAAAATATATCAAATCAGAAGGTAAATATATCTAAGAACTTAATTTATAAAATATAATATATATTAAAAAAAAATATTAAATCTGTATTTTTAATTGTAGTAACAAATAAAAATCCTACAATGACAGCACCACAACTTGCCTATATAATAACTAATCGATGGAAAAAATTGTCACCTGAAGAAAGAGGATATTATAGAGATTTGGCATGTGATGAGAAATTAATGCATAAGAAAGATAAATTAAAAACAAAAGAAAAATGCTTAGTAAATCTGAATAAAAATAAAAATAGACTCTTAAAAGCATTTGAAAAAATGAAAACAATGAATTTTGAGAAAAATAAAAATTTAGTTATGAGAACTACTGTATCTTGGCATATAGATTTAAAAAAAGTTACTGAAAAATTCTTGAATAAGTAAGTTAATTGATTGTTATTATAAATCTATTATATCATTATTATTTGATAAATTCATTGTAAATATTGTAGCTCTTCATACGGAAATACCAATCTTGTTGTTGGATTTTTACATTCAAATTTATGGGTTATTCATAAATCTGCACATATTTGGATTTTAGATGCTAGAAACCTTAAAAAAAAATTACATATATCTGATACAGATGTAAATGAGGTAAATAAGACTAAAATCAATTATTATTTTCTTTAAAATGATACTTTTTCATATATTTCTTTTATTATAGGATAATGCTGAGAATATAGAACAACTTCTACAGCAATGGTTTTTAACAAAAGATGATTTATCATTATTACATCCTATTCATTCATTATAATTAATTAGAAATGATTTTTAGTTTATAATATTATAACTGTTCTTCAAATAATAATTTTATTTGAAATAAATAATATATAAATAAATTTTTTACGAATTTAAAAAATTAAATTTTAAAATTAATTATAATTAGAATTTTAATGTTTCTCTCAAATTTAATTTATTACATATATATATTAAGCGATATATATATCCTATAAATAATATTGTGTATTAATGCAAATAAATAGTTACATAAATAGTTATAATAAATAATATAATAATGATTACTTTATCTTAGAATTCAAATTTTATTTGGTTAAGTGTTAGGAACATAAAATAAAAATAGAGATTATAAAAGAAATTCTGATTGGTTAATATATAGGAACTTTGACTAATCAAAGTATATGAAAATGTATAGTTTGACAGTTTCCATTACAATTAACCGTTATTTTCAATAAAAATAAAATTTCTTAATTAAAAGAAAATCTTATTACAAATGATTATTATCTGATATATATGATTTTTTAAAATGTCTTTCTACTATTATTTTAGTTATAAATAGAATTTTATTTTATAGAGAATTTATTTTTAATTTTATTACTATGTATATGAACAACAAAACGTTAATATGTTACTTTGTATATTTAGAAAAAATATATTAAACACGTATGTCACATATAAAAATATATTTCTTTATTTGATATAATTGATATAATTGATAATCTATAAATTACAATATAATTGCAACATTGATAATCTATAAAAGTGATAGTCTTAATAAGCTTTGATTGGAGAGATGGTTGAAGATTGCTGATTTCAATCTATATATATTTGAAGTTTGTGGTTGGTTGTTGGCTGCCATCTTGGACCTCGATCGTTTGAGAAGCCGGCCGCCCGCAAAAATCTTCGAGTTTCACGCGTTCGCGCGGCCTCACGTATTCCTTAAGTAGGTTGCGTGGTTTTACGACGAATTTAGAGATCTGTTGCGGTCAATTTAATCAAGATTCGGGTCCGGAATGCATTAGGTAAGTCTAAAATAAGTCAACATTAATTTCCTGATTGCGATGGCGTGTGATTTATCTCGTACATGTGTGTTCGTGTCTTATGCTTGTACGTGTTCTAATCCCTGTTGCGATAGTAGATTAATTTTTGCCTAGTCTTTTTCTATTTAATGAAAATTCAATTTTCTTCATGCAAATTATATTTATTTATATAAAAATTCTTTTATTAAATCATAACTTCAAACTATACAAATGTATTCTGTGAACTCACAATCAATAGACATCTAAGGAATATGCAGTTCATTCCTTGAAATCGGTGAACACGTTTTCAACTTTGTTAGTTTCTTATTTTAAAAATTATTTTTTTCTTTCATTATACTGCTTGTAAACTTGTAATTATTTTTATTGAAGTTGTTTTGATTCTTCTAACCATATAAATGACTACTTTTTCTGATTACATTCAATTAAATGTCATATTGATATTTTCAATAAACATTGTATAGATTATAAAGGAATTTGATTATATCTTTCTCCATTTATATATATAAAAAATTAATATTACAATTGTAAGTAATTAAGTATTTGTATTTTTTTCTTATATTGTTTTAATTATGTTGTATTATTGATTTTTTAATTGATAATTTTGAATTTATTTACTACAATGAATCCAATATATATGTATATATATATTTAAATATCAGAATTTATTCCTATATATTATTATACATTATTATCATATATATTTAAATTGAAAATATTTTAAAATCAAATGAATTATATATTTAACATTAAATATTACATTATTTTAATTAATTATATTATATTGAAAATTATAAATAAATACAAATGCAATATATATTAAAATGCAATAATTGTTTAAATTTTATAATGATATTATTAATATTAATATTTAATTTTATAGTTCACATATAAACATAAAAATTTTAGAAAATTTAAGATTATTTAACATTAAAATATTATAATTATAATTATTATATTAAAATATGTTTAATTATTGTAATTTTATTTTAATATAATTTTTTTGATGACTCAGGTATATATTTATCCTCGCGCATTTATAACTGGGTGAGTGGAGGAAATAAATTAACTAGATTTTGTAATTTTTCAATAGACAGTGAAAGAATAGCACTCCACAAAACAAATAGTAGTAGTGATATATCAGAAAAAATGGCACTACCTAGTAGAGCGCGAGTTTACACCGATGTGAATTCACACAAATCTAGAGATTATTGGGACTATGAATCCTATGTTGTTGATTGGGGGTAAGTAAATAATAAAAGCTTATCTGTCTATATATATATATATATATATATATGCATCTATAAATATATGTATGTATGTATGCATGTATTCATCTATACATATTTCCATATTTTTCTTATTTATTTTAATCATAATAAATTATTTGTTATATAGACAACAAGATGATTATCAACTAGTGAGAAAATTAGGCAGAGGAAAATATAGTGAAGTATTTGAAGCTATTAATATTACAAATAATGAAAAGTGTGTTGTAAAAATTTTAAAGGTAAAAAATATAAATTATATTTTAATAATAATTTTATTACGATTAATAAGAAATATTAATTTTTATCTGATTTTAATCTTTAGCCTGTAAAAAAGAAGAAAATAAAAAGGGAGATTAAAATCTTAGAAAATCTAAAAGGAGGGACCAACATAATTACACTCCAAGCTGTTGTTAAAGATCCTGTATCAAGGACACCGGCACTGATATTTGAACATGTGAACAACACAGATTTCAAGCAATTATACCAGACGCTAACAGACTACGACATAAGATACTACCTCTACGAATTATTAAAAGTGCGTGTATTGTTAAGTGCAATGGAACCAAGTATCAGTCCAATGTGAAATCTTCGAGATTATTAATTTGATAGATGTAGGTGCATATCATAGGTTCAAGGAAGAGTTCGAAAATATTTCATTTATACAAATTCATTATTTTCTCTTTATTATCATTCTTTGTCATAATTAGTAATTATATTCTTGGATCAAAATATTTGATTGATGACTTATTCTATTATAAAACATTGAAATTATCTAATTTCATTTCTTCATTATCATTATTTATTTTTTATTTTAAAAGTCATAGAAAAATTAAATTTTTAAATTATTTATATACAGCAATTATCATGAATTATTTTTTCTTTCTGTTTTTTTCTTTTTTTTTTTTTATAATTTTTATTTTCATAATTGGATATAATAAAATTTAATAATTTTAAAGATATTTTGCATAAAAAAAATTTAAAAGTGAATATAATAAAGGAAAATATGATGTAATATTTTTCTATAAAAATGAAGGAATCATTCTCGTTTATTCGTCAAAAGTATATAAAAAGTATCCTTAGTTTCAGAAATTTTTAAAATTTTCGGACTCATGAATATTTAAGTAAGTAATGTGTCGATAGTGTTCGATCCATTTTACATCTATGGCTAAATAATGTGTTGAAAAGCATTAATGATATATAAGACGCAATCGTCTTTTTTTTTTGTTTAGGCATTAGATTATTGCCATAGTATGGGAATAATGCATAGGGACGTTAAACCGCACAACGTTATGATAGATCATGAAAATCGAAAGTTACGGTTAATCGATTGGGGTCTAGCAGAATTTTACCATCCTGGTCAAGAATATAATGTACGAGTAGCTTCGCGTTATTTTAAAGGTCCAGAACTACTTGTAGATTATCAGGTTTGTGTTCATCATATCATAATTTTATTATAAACTGACTAATAATTTTAATTATAAATGTTGTTTTCTTTGTACCGTAGATGTACGATTATTCATTAGATATGTGGTCTCTTGGATGTATGCTTGCAAGTATGATATTCAGGAAAGAACCGTTTTTTCATGGACACGATAATTACGACCAATTAGTGAGAATTGCAAAAGTTCTTGGAACTGAAGAACTATTTGAATATCTTGAAAAATATCATATTGAATTGGATCCTCGCTTCAATGATATTTTAGGCCGACATTCACGTAAACGCTGGGAACGTTTTATGCATTCAGAGAATCAACATTTGGTATCACACGAAAGTCTTGATTTTCTTGATAAACTTTTGCGTTATGATCATTATGAAAGACTCACTGCACGTGAAGCTATGGAACATCCCTATTTTTGTAAGTATTATAAAGTAATCAAATTTTGCGCTAAATTCTTACAAAATAATAATAATATAATAAATTGATAAGAAATGATTATTTTATTTTGATATTGTTTTTTTTTCATTCATCTTAGATCCAATAGTAAAAGATCAGGGTCGATTGAACATGGTATCATCGTCACCTACTCCCATAACAGGTTCGTTGCCTGTAGGTGAGTAACGGCCCAGGTAATGTCACCACCTCAATTTCCAATTTATAATTATTTAACCATATCATTCACGTATTGTTGAATCGACCATGAGAATGCCGTGAATATATAATTTCGCATCTTCGAATAAGATGCGTATCGATTGAACATCCATGAAGTTTGTATTGATTCGAATTTACAACTTCTATTTTACGATATTTATAAAAAACAAAGAATGAGGAAAATGCCGGAAATATGAACATGTGTTTGTATTATATTGTACGAATACGTAGTTCTGTTGGCACTCAATTGAATGCATGAAATCAATTGTTGACATCGTCCGGCATTGTAAAATTTAACTAATTCGCAATGATAGATAAACACTGTTTTTGTAAAGTGTTTAAACGTTGAGCGTGGAAACACATTTATGTTGAAATAAATCAGTAATATTAAGTATCCATCGGAAACTTTTCCCATTGCGAATTAGTTAAAGTAAAAAACTGTGTTACGCTTTACGCAAGGTCATTCCAGTCATCTAAATAATGAGACCAAGATTTTTTCCGTTATGGCCAGAATATAAACATCTATTAATGATTTTTCTTTAATCTGAAGTTTCTCGGATGTATGGAATGACTAATGCGACTTATAGTCATATTATAAAAAAAACATACGAAATAGAATAATGTCGACTGTTAAAAATATGATTACGATCTTCTTTTAAGTAATACGTATTTTATTTTTCACAATACATTGTACTTTAGAATTTCAAATTTTCTCGACTATTTTTTTATCTTCTTTTTCGTCTTTTTAATAAGAAGATCGTTTCAAATGGTCATAATGTGACTAAAAATGCAACTAAACAAATGTTTGATTTAAAATATTTAAACGATTCAAGTCTATATGTCGTTTAGTATCGATTAATATATAATTAGAATAAAATGTATAAAATGCTGACTTTTCTTATATTGTTATATCGAGTATCAGTTATAGCAATGCCTCGCCGATTATGAAGGATGATGTATTTTTTCCTCGAGGAAGAAGTCGCACGTACTATTAATAACACTTGAAAGAAAATGTTTGATTCCTCCTTATTAAATGGTGAATATTATAGAAATTAATTTACTTAAACACGGATCTGAGCTAGTGCAATAGCTTCAAAAATTTTCAATTCAATTTAAATAAGATAATCGTTTACTGGGTAATGTTTAATAAATAATAAATACAATGTGCAATTAAAATCTTATAATCTAAAGAGTATACTAAATATATATTATTTCCAAAATTTATTAATTATTATGGTAACAGATATATAATTTTTTTTTTATAAATAATTATTGGTATTAGACGACAACTGGACTTGAATTGCTTAGTCATTTTAAAACAGACATTTTTTTTAGTCAGTATGCGTATTTGTAAGGAGCGTGCGAAGAATCAAACATTTTCATTTAGGTATCGATACTTCGCGCGAGGGGCTTAATCCCATCCCTAAGCGTGACTGTGAGCAGCGTACCGGTTCATGGAATAAACCGACTGAAAAATATGGTGGGACAAGTTGGAAATGGGACTCAGAAAACGATGAAGTATTCATCACATCCATTACATCCTTAACATACAGTTTTCAACTTTTGATTATTTATGTATGAAAAGTTGAATCTTTCATTCCACCTAAATTTGCAAATTTAAGAAGAAGAAAAATATATTATGTGATGGTGGACCACTCCTTACATAAATGGCAATTATATTTTGACGTGGTGTATAAAATTCTACATTTTAGACATTCCTTGATTTTCATCGTGGGTATTACTTAAAGGAATTCAGGTTTGATATATTGGAAATAAACTCTATGCGATAAAATTTTAAATGGCATAAGAAGTAAATGATACGTTTCAAAGTATTTTTGTTACATTGCAAATCATTTAGAAACAGAAGAAAGTTTACAACATTAAAATTAAGTCTATAAAGTACGTGCTCTGTCCATATTGGCCGGTATGCATGTGCTGTTAATAATTGTATGTTTCTTTTCTGTGTTTTTATAATCTGTCATTTCTATTGTGTTCCTTTGACGCTGCTACTAATGTCACGATCGCGGGAAATCTGTAAATGCATAAAGACGCGATTAGATCATGTTATGTCACTTGAAAGATCGTCCGTTATTACATGAGACATTATAATGAAAATGATGCAAAACAAACCATGTGTATTTGCATCCATAAAGCGCGTACTACACACACAACACAGCACATATGTGCTTACACTTAACATGTACCTTAGGCCGCTCGGTTTAGTACTTTTAACGATGATAAAAATGTTCGTTTATATCTGATACAATGATAGTTGAATAAAATGTTTGTTATAGCCAAGTACTCTTTGTGCTCTGTGAATACCTATATATCCAGTAATAAATGTTACCAAGCTACTGGTAAAAGGCATCATTGATCAAATGCTTTGAAACCATCATTTTTAAGGTCACGCTTAAAATTTTAGCTCTTGTTATTTTCATATTTCTATAATAATTTTTAAATTATATCAAAGAACATTATAGAGTCTTAATTCAATTTTCATTGACCAAAATGAGAATTCACAGGCACCTTAAAACACTTGGCGCCAGCAGAAGCCTATGTACATGAATTAAACACACGCCGATAAAGGAAAAAAGAACATTTGTATTGCTGTACCTTGTACATCTGATATGCTGGTCAAAAACTTAATATCGATAACACCATTAAATCGATCAATTTATTTCATATACAGCATTACCAATGTGTTTCTTATAAATTGAATATATAATTATTTATATACGACCGTAAGTCAGTTTATTGTGTACATTGGAAAAATTTACTTCGAGAGAAAGAGGGGGAGAGAGAGAGAGAGAGCAAGCGAGCGAGCGAGAGAGAGAGAATGGAAGAGAGACGTACTTTTAAAGAATGTATAGGAATAGAGCACACTCCACTTGTAAACCATGTCCTTTCGTATTATTTCGAAAGAATTCATCAGTTCCTATACGCATAAATTACGCATAAAGTACGGTCAATTCAATATATAAATATATACATACATATATACATATATACATATATGAAACGCGCGCACGCGCGTGCTACACATACAAAATACACATTTACAAACTTACATACACACACACATATATATGTAGAGTATTTTAAATGCGTACCCTATCAAGCGGAGTGTGAATTTAAATTCAAAGAGTGGGGTATGCTTTCGAATATTATCGGCTAAAAGAGAAATGTTTGCTTCTTATTCTGATTATTGCGCCGTTTTTGCCATATTATTACATATTTAAAGCATTTATATGTATATATATATGTATATTTTATTTTTCAATAATGTATAAAAGATATATATACATATATACATAACACAGATAAGTGATAATAAACGAAAGAGTACGTAGATGTATAACAAAGATATACATAATGCACTATAAATGTTAAAGATGTAAAAAAGAAATACTTTATGTATCAGTAAAGTATAAATACATTTTATTTATTTCGTTTTTTATAATCGTGGTATTGCTTCCTGAACACGATTTACAAATATCTATTTTCAAGTCTTTTACATGGCAAAAACGGCGTATACATAATTGTTTATCTAAATTTGATAACCCTTCCTGTTCGTACGTTAAGTTTATGATAATCTAGTTTAGTTTTATAGAAAAAAAAAAAAGAACTATTGAATAACTCCTATTTAAATCTGCAAATGAACTTAAACAAAAAAAAAAAAAAGAAAAAATTAAAATAATAAATTGTCACTAATGTAATTAATATATTATGCTAAATTTGAACGTTGATATTTTTATCTCGCAATCATAATTTAACACTATTTTGACAAGAAAATGTATTGTTAAAAGAAAATCATTAGAAAAAGTCGTTCTATTATTATCATATATAGATCATAGATCAGTTAAAAAATTTTTCCCTATTTTGTTAAAGAACGGCTATATTCTGAGGGAAAAAAGTGCACCAATTTTTCAATATATATACACCAAATGTACATTGAACTTTTATATTCATTCAACAATACCAAAGTGATAAAAGTGAAATTGTTTATATACTTCCTCGTTTTCTGTTTCTCTCTCGATTCTAAATTTTTTTTTTCTTTTTTTTTTTTTTTTCTTTTTTCTAATAAATACGGGATATTGGGAAATAGAGTATTTTAACACAATTGAGGTATGACAATAAAATTAGCCAAAGTGCACGGAATTAATTTGACTTAACATATCGTCGATAGTAAAAACATGACGAAAATAAGAAATGATCCATCCTGTATTACATGATCACATGTTTTTAATGTTTTTTGCAATATTTACTCTTAAAATTAGTAATACGATGGCTAAATAAAGAATAACAAAAAATTACAAAATTTTTTTTCTGCGGGTACAAAATACTTGTGCATATATGAAGTGTAACAACAATATATATAATTTATAATACGAAATGCTGTAATACTAAACAATGCTGTATAGAATTAATTGAAAAAAAAACAAATACAATTTTGTTTGTATTAAAAGAAAAAAAATAAACCTTATAATTATTGAGTTTTTCAGTGAAAGACTCTATTTTATGCTAATTTTCTATTTTTTATAATTATCATATAATAAATTTTATTCTTGATCTTTGTAATTAAAGATTTTAATGAAAAAATATAGTATATAAAAGTTCATTTTTATAAACATGAAATAAGTAAAGAAGAAGATATACAAAATCCGTATTTATTTACCTATGTCAATTTTCTAAGATTGAAGATATTATATTTTTTCTCTGAATTTCTCAATTTATATTTTATTTTACTTAAAAAAAAGAAAGAAAAAAGATATAATTTATAAAAAATTTTATATTTTATATATATTTTTTATGATAATCATGCTCTTTTTAAGGTTATTCAAATAGAAAGTAATTTTGAAATTATTTTAAAATTTCAATGAATATGTAAGTATATCGATTATAAGTACATATTATTATTTTGCAAATTAATAATTTATGTTTTAAATAAACATAAATTTATATGTTATGTATAAAATAATTCATCTGTCACAATACATGGAAATACTTACTATTACTTAGAAAAGATTGGCGTGTGTATCATAACTGTAGGTATCATATCTTACGTGTAAGTTTAAAAATTATTTTTTAATCTCAATAATGGATGAAATTGATGGCTTGCGACAAAAAATTAAAGAACTCGAAAACAAATTGCTTAAAGAACAACATAAAAATATGTTTATAACAAGAGAAAAAATAGAACATATGTCAAGTGAAGTGAATGATTCAAATCCATATAGGTAATTTGTGTTTATATAAGATTTTTTTATATTATCAAATATTTTACAAAAATACATAAATATTAAATATAATTATTATATATTTTTACAATTATTCTTTAATACAATTTAAAATATAAAATTTTAATATTATTTTTATTCTTTGATTAGTCGTTTGATGGCATTAAAACGTATGGGTATAGTGAATAATTATGAAAGTATAAAAGAATTAACAATTGCTATAGTTGGAATAGGTGGAATTGGTAGTGTAACTGCAGAAATGCTAACAAGATGTGGAATTGGCAAGGTAATATTATATAAATTTATGAAAGATTTTTCAGTTTTTTATAAATAACAATATAAATTTTAGTTGATTCTTTTTGACTATGATAAAGTGGAAATGGCAAACATGAATAGACTTTTCTTTCAACCTTATCAAGCTGGTCAAAATAAAGTAGAAGCAGCATCAACAACATTACGATATATTAATCCAGATGTAGAAATTGAAACTCATAATTACAATATTACTACAATGGATCACTTTGAAGATTTCATGAATGTTATAAGGTATAAAAATATTTTTTGAACAATTGTAATTAGAAATATTTGATTAATATAAATTTTTAATTTTAGCACAGCAAGTTTAAATAAGGGTCCGGTAGATTTAGTTCTAAGTTGTGTAGATAATTTTGAAGCTCGGATGGCAATTAATACTGCTTGCAATGAACTTAATCAAAAATGGTTTGAAAGTGGAGTTTCTGAAAATGCAGTTTCTGGGCATATCCAATTTATTGTTCCTGGAGAAACAGCATGTTTTGCGGTGAATAAATATTATAATTAAATAATATGAGTGATAACTTAAAAATTAGATAGCAAATATTTTTTTCTAGTGTGCTCCTCCATTGGTAGTAGCAGAAAATATAGATGAAAAAACATTAAAACGAGATGGCGTTTGTGCAGCATCTTTACCAACAACAATGGGAATTGTTGCAGGTTTTTTAGTTCAAAATGCACTTAAATACCTTTTAAACTTTGGTGATGTTTCTTATTATTTAGGTTATAATGCTATGCAAGATTTCTTTCCTAAAATGATATTAAAACCAAATCCAAATTGCGAAGATAATTATTGTAGAAAACATCAAGAAGAATATAGATTGAGACCAAAACCAGAACATAAAATAAAAGAGATAGTTGAAAATGCGCCTTTACATGAAGATAACGAATGGGGTGTGTAATATTATATATATGTAAATCAGTGTAAAATTACCAAATTAAAATCTTATGTCATTGTAGGAATTTCTCTTATCGATGAACAAGATCAACAAGTAGATGAAAATAAATATTTATCGTCAGTATATGTAAAAGAAACAAATTATGATTCTCATTCAACTGATTCGCAAATCAATCAAATTTCGTCCGAATCTAATATTAGCTTAGAAGAACTAATGGCACAAATGAAATCTATTTAATTTTTGTTCATTTAGAATAACATTCATAATGTTATCTATGCATTTATGTTTTTCATATTATTTTAGATAAAATAATATGTTAAAAAAATAAATAAATAAAAAATAAGTGAATATTTAATATATATATCACAATATTATGTACATACATGTACATTGTAGATATACATACAAATATGAACCATTGAATAAAAGAAATTTATTACGAAAGTTAAACGTCGAAACGTTCAAAACAAAGATTTTGGCCTTCTTCTTCATAATCTTCTCTCGTTACTAGAAGATTTGAAAATATTGAATCTTTGGAAAGTGTTTTTCCACCCTGCCATGCATATGTGACTGGGCTAGAAATAAAGATAATAATAAATTATATATATACATATATATTGAACTTATTAATTATATTTTTTAAATTTTAAATTAATATTGAAATTTTTTTAATTACTTTTCAGGTAAGTGCACATTTATCGTGTATTCTGCAGGTGCTAAACTTCTAACTTCTTTATAAATTCTTTCCTGGAATCCAGGAAATTTTGCATTACCTCCAGTAAGAATAATATTAGATAAAAGGTGTGGCCATGTTTCTTCATCACAAGCTTTTAAACAATCCATTATTGCTTCTGGAATACCCATTTGACGAATACCGACATCTGATGGAAAAAATAAGATTTCTGGTATAGCAAACCTCTCATTGCTTAATCGTAGAGTTTGTTGTTCATTAGGAGGTTCTGGATTTTTTAGGAAACCACGTCTTAATGTTGTATAATCTGGTAAAACATAATCTTTGATTATAGGATTGTTTTCTATTTTATTTTTGGCGATATCCATATCTTTAAAAAATTCTTGAGAAACAAAACAGGAATCCTCTTTCACTTGATTTATTACGTAAGTTTCATCCATAACATGAAGTTGACGATAAGATATAATTTCTTTAAGATGATTTGTAAGAAGTTTTCCACCCACATCAATGCGTCTAATACCTTCTTTAATTTTAGTATCATTTACATATGGTATTATGTGAGTAAAACTATAACCACTATCAACTACGATACAACATTTTGTATTAGGATTTTCTGTCTTATACTGATAACAAGAAAGTGTACAGCTATTAATTCTTAAAAGACTTTGACATTCGTATTCTTCAAAAAATATTTCCATCATGGCTTCTTGAACGGTAGAAAAATTAAATAAAGGTTCAGTTACAATTACAGAAAGTTGATTCAAGTTCACCAAACAGCATTCTTTGGAAAATATATAATCCCAGACAGTTTTCTGAACGTCCCAATTAACAAGATATCCTTTTTGAAATGGTAAAATATAAAAAAGTCCAGATGCATCTCGACATTCTTCGATTTGACTTCCTACGAAAGGTCTTCGACGTTCACTTTTCGCTTTCATTATGCAATTTGGAACTAATCTAAAAATTAAATTGTTTTTATTCTCATTTTTTTTCATTTCATTTCAATCATAAATAATTATTCAATTACTTGACATTATCAGAAGCTAACCCAACTTTTGCAGTATAGGCACCATTATCAAGAACAAAAGTAGAATTGCTCATTTTAACAAATAATGAAATAATGAACTAAAAATTGATTGTTTTTTTATTTATTTATTGTTTAAATTTAATTGATCATTATTTCAAAATATAGATCAAAATAAATTTCATGTACACAACGCGTGATAGAAAATGCTTC
This sequence comes from Apis laboriosa, assembly GCF_014066325.1. Lineage (NCBI taxonomy): Eukaryota > Metazoa > Arthropoda > Insecta > Hymenoptera > Apidae > Apis > Apis laboriosa. Next base: position 323,954 of record NW_025223857.1, read on the forward strand.
ATTTAAATCACAGAGGATAAAATTCAATTGATATTTTATGTTATGCTTACTAGAACTCTTATCATTTTAATATTATTCTTAACATTACGAATTCCACTCAAGATAAAATTAGTAATAAGTAGAATTGAAATTAAATTTCAATAAAATCTTAAAAAAAGAATAGATATTCTGTAAAGTTTCATAAATTGAATCGATACATTTTATTGAGATTTTTAATCTAATAGATTAAGGAAAAAACATAATAAATTATAATTATAATAATTGTAATAAAATTAAACAAATATCGGAATTGTTTCTTGAGCATCTAAATTTTAAAGAACAAGTATAAATAACGAGAAAAATTAGTAAAAGAATAAAATAAAAATTTCTGAATCAGCGCCATCTCTTAGCGCTACAGATTAAATATAAATATAGACAAGAAGAAATAGAATAAGAATTGATTGTCAGCGTCATCTCTTCAAAAAAAAAAAAACCAACTTTTTTTTGAAGAAATATTCCCGAGATGATAGAGTTGTTATAAGTCTTCAATCTTATTCTATTTTATTCTTCTTTTCAAAAGATATCTTTGATATCCAAGAATGCTGCTGACAAAATGGTGTTGACAATCAATTCTTATCCTATCTCTATTCTTTTCCCACTATTTTTTATCCTTATTTTATATATTTCATTTGCGACATTCTGAAAATGACTGGTTGATTTCAGTATTTTTTTACTCAATCTCTTTTTCTATTTTTGCTTTGTAAAAAAAACATCTTCTTTTTTAAAAAACAATTCCATTTGATTAATTTTATTCTTCCTTTGCCTAATTCATTAAGTAAATATAAAAGAGAAACATAAATGTTATGAGAAACTGTTTAATTATCGAGTTGACAAATTAAAGCTAGTCCTCTTTTAATCCAATGACTGATAGGATAATTAGTTTCTAAAAGAATTGATAATACGTAATTAGTGGAATGTCCAGTTGTCTTAAGAACACCAAAACGCGCAGAAGTAATATAAACAGGACATTCGTATCGTTCTTTTATATGAATCGCATCCACTACAGTTGGTTTCATCCAAATTATTGGCATAGGTTCCCAAAGTACTTTTGGATAACTTTCAGCGAGTAGCATGTTGTTTAAATTCCATCTGGCACCGGCCAAAAACATCCCGTAAACATAAACACCATCGATCGGCGATTCATTCATTTCAAATTTAGGAAGTACCTGGAGAATGAGAAAAATTTTTAAGGCAATTTTCTTTTATTTTAAAAAACTGTGATTATACTTTAAATATATTGACCTTGAAATCAAAATCAATTCTATCGATAGGTATCTTGTATTTTCTGGCAAAGTTTTGCGTTGTTGCTGTAAGAAAAGCATGCACGAACGAAAATCCAGATATCCAAAAAGTTTTCGGTATACCTTCTTTTAACCACTTTTCAAAAAAGTGTAATCGGTCAAGAAAATCATTAATAAAATTTGGCAATGGTTTTAAACTTGGATAAGCACATGCATTTATCCAAGATGGTGGAATTCTTGCGCTTAATATATAACTACCTAAAACCTAGAACCATATATAATTTTTCTATATTTTGTTAGCAAATATATGTTGGTTATTCTATTAATTTATGATATTAGATTTAGCAATACCTCTATCGCAGGAGTCATCACTACCAATCCTTTTACCGTTTTCTCCAACATATCGAGAGATTGTTTGATTTCTTTTAAGAGGATGTTATATCTTACCAATTCTTGTATTAAAACAGTATTCATTGATTCCATATAAACGATAGGATATTGTTTTTCTGCCTCCTCGATATCAAATAATTCAGGCATTCTATTATAAATATCTTTTTTCATGTTCAACATCATTTCATCCTGTTTAATAGCATCACCTATTACTACTGCTCCTTGAATCATTAACATGGAATGAAAGAATGTATTTGCTAATTCAATATCCCGTGTAATTCCAGCATTCATGTGCAATCCAAACGCTTCTGGTGGTGGATTTAAAGGGATTCCTTGAATTTGTTTAATAAAATCATCGTATTCGTATCTACGCATATTTACAAACAAAACGCGTTAATTCCTCTTTCTTTATTCTCTGATGATAAAAGTTTAAGCTAAAAAGATAAGAAATACCTTTTTGGTAAACTGTATTCGGGTCCAATATCTGCAAAGCTGTAATTCGTATTTATAATTACATTTGGATTATAAAAATCTTGTAATATTGTATTTAAACATCTTCTATCTCTATCATCCGTAACTCGACCACCATAATTACATTCACCGGTTAGATACACAATAGCTTTGAAAGGTACATCCTCATAATCGTTTATATATAGATAAAGTTGTTGAACGGATATTTGAAGATCCGATTCATTGAAACCTGTATCGTGAAATTAATATTTTTAGTTATAAGTAAAAAAGGAAAAAGAAAGGAAGATAGAAAATAAATAAAAAGACGTTTGACACGAACCGTATTTTATATTCCAACCTTGAGAGCCATAATTTCGTCTTTCTTGTACAACAGCATGAAAGAAACACAAAGCGTAAAGCAATTTTGAGAATGCTCTCCTTTTAATAGTCTCGCCATAAAAAGCATCTATGTTTTTGGTTGCTTCGGATTTATAAGATCTATCAATCGTCGAATAAATTCGTTATTTTTAATAAAAGAATATTTTTCTACGTGACATTTAAAACAATTCATTTTTCAATATTATTTTTACTTTTTATTAAATATATAGATATTTATATGTTAAAAATTCACCTCATAATATTGTTTTGTAAACCAGTCGGAGGTTCGTTTGTCATTTTGACGCCATTTTGCAGAATCGTAATCGGGAAATATTCGGAAGGATAACTGGTAAGCCACAAACGAAAGTGGATGTGTGTATTGGAAGGATCGAGATGGTCACAGATATCTTCCAACATAGGCATCCAAGAGGCAGCCAAGTGACAATTTTGCAAACACACCCATTCACCGTTATATTGCGCTCGCTCGATCAATTTTTGAGCGATAGGACCTTGACCTTGACCGAGAGAAATCGAGTGGAATCTTTCTTGGAAATTCATAGCCTCCGCGAAACTCGTCAGCGCTTCCATTGGATCTGAGCCCGGTGACAAGATGAATATCAACGGTATCAAGCAACTTGATTCCGCGAAAGATTTGGAAATGTCGAAAGGTGGTGGTAAGACAAATTTCAAACCCATTCCAGCTTCGACGAATTGTTGTATCTATTTGTAAAGTTCAATTTCCATTTAGTTTTCATCTTGTGTTTTTTTGTGTTCTCGAATTATAGACAGAGGATGAATAAAAAGGAAGAATACTTTACCGCGATCATTACTTTGTCCGTTCTAATCATTCTCATGATAATTAATTTCTGAAAAGGTGTTAATCTCTTCTCCCATGGTTCTGGTATCGGTGCCTTTTCCGGATTTAATAAATCATAATATTCTTTCCACGCAGCTATATTAAGCGTGAAACTGGATTGAAAATTGGTGAAGTTAGGTAATGTTTGAACTCTGCAAATTTCTCCCCAAGATTTATCTGTAAGCCAGGTTACTGGATTCTCTGGTAATCCAGCAATTATAACACCTCCGGAAAGAAAGAATGTCATTTCTTCTCTCGTGATCGCGTCTTCCGTCATTAAGATAGTTGTGTATAAGACGAACGAGTACAAAAGCTAACCAGAGAAATCGATTAAATTAAAATCACGTTAAAACATTAGAAAGAATAATCTATCGAAAATAAATATAGAAAAATATTTAATGAAAGTTTACCTTGTCCTTTTCGAATAAAGATCTACAGACATTTTGATATAAATTATACGTAAAAGTTTCTTGAAGAAACGTCAATCTTCTTTCGAGAATTATACTTTTATTCGCAGTTTCTATCGAATGAATATATAAATTGATAAACCACATCAACGAATATTGATACATAGGATCGATGTTGGGTAGATCGGTGATTGTATAGTAAAGTGCGGAACTATGTACTGCTATAGGTTTGTAATTTTGTCGAAATCCTTCAATCTGTGCCTCCGTTTTTTTCGCAGCAGCTTGTTTCTTTAATATATCAATGGAAAGAATTTTTGACGAATCTAAGATTTCTATTGCTTCCTCGTCCTCTAAAATTCTAGCACCGGCCACTGATAAAGTTCTCAAAATATTATCCTCGACTTGTTGCAAAGCTTGTCTGTTCGCGGCACTTTGAACGATCAAATATTCTCGCTTTTCCTGCAAATCTGGCCTCTCCTTCGCAACCACAATACCTAACAGTTGATCTTCCAAAGCACCAATCGTTAACGCGAAATTGATTACAGTTACTTTATTGAAAATCTCCGGTAGATAATGCGGGTTGCGTAATTTCGTTGTAATATACAGCTTGAATCGCAAACTATATTCGATTACTTTTTCGCCAAGTGTGATAAACCAAAAAGGACCCATTTTATATATCGTCTTCATTAATATCGGCTCGAGAGGTGGTGTCAATTCTTCAAGCACGTTTTCTATCAATACTGGTTTTCCTGAAAAACAAATATTCAATATTATTCCATGTTGTTTCAAAATTAAATTTGACACGCGTGGATTAAAATCGAACAAAATTGTGTCAAGATTTTATTGGATTGAGTCGAGAAAAACATATAGGTTAAGTTAATTAACTCTCGCCGGCAATGTAAATTACTCGAGAAAATGGAAAAGAAAAGAATAGAATTTTAGCATTACACAACGATACATTACCAAACTCCAGCGCTTTTTCTATGATATTCATATAATTTAAATCTGTCAATTTCACGATTTCTAATTCGTTTTGCTTCTCCATGTTACGAATCCATTTATTAGCTTGACTCTGAGGATCGATAAATAAACTCCATCTTTTTGAATTGTCCATGATAATGGCGTTTTCGATGGAAAATAAGTCTCGAGGTAATCCAAATATGTTCCAAGAATTGATCTTTATCTCGGATCCGAGTATCTTAACGAAATCGAAATCTTCCGAGCATGGGATTTTCAAATTCTTAACGTAATTTGTCCATTTTCTCAAGCTTTCGATGCGATAAGAAGATGTAAATGGACCAAGATACGCTATCATACTACATGAAATCAAAATATCACCCGGCAAAGTGTCATAAGATTTTTGTAAGTTCTCGGCCGCAATGGTCCAACGATCCTTCTCTCCTCCCAATCCGCTAATTAACTTTTCAGCTCGGATCAATTTATTTCTACATATTGTCACCTGTAAAATAGATTTACGCGATTAACACACGATATACAAGATATACGTTTACGGTGTTATTTTACTTCGTTCTCCAATTCGATCTTCTTGGCGAGTATCATTCGTAAACTTTCCTTAAGAACGTTCAACTTTTCCGTCAATTCGGCAAGTAATTCGCGCCTTTCGTTTAAAAATCTGACAGTATTCTCGTAATCTCGTTGCGCAACTTGTAATTTTTCTCTTTTTGGCGCAACTATTTTTATTACCTCGTCGTACAATACCATAGCTCTTACCCATTTACAGAGACCTTCAGCTGCCGACGACGCTCTAGCTACTATCTTCGGCTCGAAATTTTTATCGGTCATGTAGACTGTTTTTATTTCCTGTATTTAAGATAGAATAAATAATAAATAAAAAATTAGTTATAGAAGAATGGAATAATAAGTTGACAATACGTTCATAATATGTGGAGGAATGTTATCTTTATCGTAGTGTCGCAACGTTTCTAAAAATTTCATGTCGCCCAATAAACGTTTGCTCGGAGTCCAATAGTCGTTCTCCTTTTTACCGGTAATTGGATTCTCGACTCGGAGAGGAGGTATACCCAACATCACGCACACCGCAGCCATAACGAGTTTTACCCCAGCTGGAGGACTTCTCATTGTTCTTACAACCGCTATATCTGCCGGCTTTAATGTATCCAGAGCAGCTAAAATTGAAGTGAAGTGAATAAGTAATAATGGATAAAAATGTGGGAAGATTTCTAGAAAGAGATAAAAGCATAATTGGTTTTTAACAAATACCCAATGCCTCTTCGAGGGCGGGTAAAGCTTCGGCTAAATCTGCTTCGCATTCCGTCTTCAGATTCATTGCAATTTCGGCCTGTATATTTGCCATGTCTTCGTCCTTCTTCACCATGATTGTTGCTTTCTCCACGCTAATATTCTCGGTCTCGATCTTCTTCATCGTCTCGGTCGTCTCGCGCGCGGATGCTTCGAGTTGGGGCCGTAATTCCGAAAGCGTTACTCTCATTTCACTAATTTGTTCGGCCGCGAATTGAAGTTTATCCAACCCGTTGAGATAACGATCTCTGTTGCGCGAGGAAAGGAAGGAAAGAAAGGAGGAGAGCAAATGAATGGTCTCAAATCATTTGGCAGGCAATTACACATGTATCATACACGCACACCTCGCGAGAATAACCGCTTCTTGTTTTTCTTTCATCAGATCCGCGTAAGATTCTATGAGATCCAGGAAGCCGGCCGTTGTGATGTAAGTTTTTCTACCCGTTTCACTGTAAAAGCGATCGCTGATATCTTTGGCGCATGCGTGGAAAAATTTACAGGCGATCACCGCGTTAACTTTCACGCTCTCTTCAATGTTAATGTCGGTGGTGCTGCGTAGAGCCACTTGTTCGAGGGCATCGTCGGGCCACACGTCGAACCAATCGATCGTGCAACAATTGACGAGACTCGGATAAAGTCGAAGCCTGATTCTGAAGGTGTCCCCGATAGGGCTGAAGCATAGCATTATGTGTAACTTTTCTTTGCAACGGTTACGGAAGAAGGAAAGTATAGCGAGCACCGATATATCTAAATTTCGATCACCGCCTTGAGCGGCTAACCGAGTCATCTCGATGATTTCCTGTCTTTCTTCGATGCTGAATATGTTCGGTACTTCGCCAGAATTTAACAAGCTGTCGATGTCGTTTAAGAATATGTCGGTTTTCATTTGTCCTTCGGTGAGCAAAAATACATAATCCTTGCCTACTCCACCAGAATTTATCAGCACCTAAACGATACGAAAATATTATTTATTACTTATTATTATTATTATTATTATATAATTATATAATATATTTATATAATTATTATTATTATTATAATTAATATAATCGTGATCGATTATAAGACAAACCTTTTTTATATCATCCCGCCATTCTTGCAGGCCATACATGCTACCCATTTCCGGTTGAAACAGACCAAGAGCGGCTATGTTCGAAGCTAATTTTGTTAAAGATTGTCTACCGGATCCACCTACGCCAACCATCAGCAAACTGCCGCATGGAATTACCAATATACGACAGATTCTGGCAAGATGTTCCAAAGCGTAACGGAACAGGACAATGTCCATTTTGTGTCTGTGCGTAATATTGTACTCCTCGAGATAAGAGATGGCTACTTCTAAATATTCGTCCATTGATTTAACCTCTTCGTAATGACGATCGGCCGGAATTGTATCCACGTCCATAAAAGTGCCGAATATCAAACTTCGCAAGCTTTCCTCCGATAATTGATCATCAATCTTTGGCAAATAATTGAATACCGTATCGAACGATTCCCTTAGATTAGCAGTAACTGTTTCCCTGATCCTTACGAACAACCAGTGTCGATCATTTATATCGATTAACCTATCACCAAAAACTCTCAAAGTTTCGTGGACCCAAAGTTTCGTGAAATCCGATCTCGTTTCGACGGATTCTACCCTTATCATGGTGCAACCAGCTATCACACGAGAAAAATCACGCAAGTTAAACAGATAATGGGATTTCGCCGGAGTCGGCCTAAGCTCTTCCTGAGCGAGTTGAAAAATATTCATAGTCGCGTTCACAAGATCCATGATAACCGGCATGACTGCCGTGGTGAAACCGTGCCTTTGTAAACCAATGAACGCGATGTTTGTAAAAATTCTGGTCATAGTCTCTTCGGAAAATCTATCGATGGTGAACAGATTAAAGTGTCTTAAAAATCTGTTGTATAATACCTGTCTACTGCCACCTGGTAGGCCCATTGCGCACACAAATATAGTATCGTATATGTAAATCTTTTCCGGTTTCTTCAGATCGAACCAAACTTCGTGATCGAAAAATTGTCGTAGCAGCTCGATCGGTGGTTGGGAACCGTAAATTTCTTTCGCAGGCATGTTAACATCATCGATAAACACGATGCAATACGTGCCAGCTAAAGGGCCATACTTATTTCTACGTCTCTTGTATAATTTTAGTATAATCAGTTCCTGCGTCTGCGCAGCAGTAATGTGCGGAGTGAACGTGATGAAATTCGGTAGATATTCCTCTTCGCCTAATTTGTTCATAATTAAATCGTTGATATAAAAACTTTTCCCAGTCCCTGTTTCTCCATACAACAAGAAACGTTTGTGATATTTAATGTGCTTTAAAAATAGAGATTGATATTTTACCGTATCGACGGTGGGTACTATCAATTGAACGATACTTCCAACATCCGAAAATTCCTCCTGTCTTGCCAGGTCGGCGAAACGTCTCCACGCCCCTCTCCCACGATACGTGTAGAAACAATCGTGAATCAGATCCTCGGTCGGAATAGAGATTAAAATTTCGACGAGAAATTCGGGAAGCGGGTATTCCTTTTGTTCGTTCTTCCAAAAACTTATGAAAAAGTTGTTAAATAATACACGAGAAGGGAGATCTAGCGTACCACCAATTCCCCAAATCATCGACATTAACATAGTTGCTTGTAGCCATGACAAAACGAATTGGTCGAAAGTTGCTAGATTTTGTTGCACCGCATCTTCCATATATATTTCGAAGATGTTTAACGTTGACACAACTTGATGAATTTGGCCAACAACGATAGTCGCGTGACAATTTTTTCGAATAAATTCTAAACACGGATCTACTAGCCAATGGAACAATTCTTTGATCTCGTTCTCGTAATTCTCTCTCCATATGGGATTTAATATATTTATCCAAGAATCAAGGAACGGCTCCCAACCAAGAACACGCGGTTCCACGTATATCATTCCACAGCGGGACACCGTGGCGGGAGAAGCGTGTTCAAGATCCATTGTCTCGAATATCATTGACATTACACCGGTCATTTGTATTATCTCACCGGATGTTAAACAAAGTTTTTTATTGTCATCGAGGACGGTATTGAGATTCTCGATCCAGACTGCATCGACCGGCCCGTCGAAAATAATCCATTTCCTATCGGGTGTGTCTTCGGTGGAATACCTTCGAAATGCAACTGCGCAAATACCGTCGGTCCATTCGGAAGAAACAGGATCGAAAAATCCGTATAGCTGATCCAACGTTATAGATTTCGGATTGATCGTGAAATATTTCGTCGTAATTCCGTTCGGCTCATTCCGTTCAAACATTAAGGTTAAGGCATCGGCCAAAGTGTGAAGTATCGACGTCTTACCACCGAATGGTTCACCGACGAGCATAAATCCGTGGCGAACGATCATCATTTCGAACGTTTGTATGATCTTCAAGAGGAAACCGTCGACCGGTTGTAAATTTTTTTTATCGCAAACTTCGTGGACAGCTTTTAAGAGTATATCGTAACTTGGAGCGGGTAATTCCAATCCGGGAAACAGATCGGAGACGATACCTTGGAAAAGTGGGACATCGTGCGCCAAGAATTTCGGTAGATTAACGTCGATCACGGATCTAAGTAAAAGCACTGACTCGTTCTCGTCCGGCAATTGTAATTTGATATTTTGTGCAGCTGTTAGCACCGTTTTCACGGCTCGCATCCCATAGTCGTAATGGGATTGGGAAGATAACTGTTCCGAGCATAGTTTGTACGTCGTTACGATCTTCGTGGAGAGTTCTCGGGCGGTACCGAATCCAGAAGAATAAAGAAATATTTCAGCGATCATAGCGTAATCGGGCACCATCATTGCCACGGTTCTAAAAAGAACTTTCAAATTATCTGGTAACTCTGAACGACCCGCGTAACCAGGATTCATCGTGATGCAAACGTAAACGGCGGGATTTAATTTTAATTCGGTCCCCTCGAAGATAAATGTTTCCAGTTTGGCGCGTACAGCTTGAATGATGCAAAGAATTTGTTGCGCGACCACGGACAATACTTCTAGATCGATTCTGTTAAATTCGTCGAAGCAAGACCATGCTCCGCACGAGGCAAGACCTTTGAAGAATTTTCCCATATTTTTGTAATCGAGACCTTCGGAACAATTAAAAACTACGCATTGTACAGCTACAGCTCTGCCCAAGTCTTTTGTCGTTTCTGTTTTACCGGTACCGGCTGGACCTTCCGGTGCTCCATTCAAGTTCAAGGAATAGGCACCGATTAAAGTGCGATAACATCTGTGATAAGTGAAATCTTGAATTTTAAATTTTCTCAAATCTTGATCTTTAATTTTCTTACCTATCCGTTAAAGGAGTGATAACGAGACGAGAACAATTTCCAATATATTCGTAAGCGTAATTCACAGTTGTATAAATAATTCTAACAAATACGTCATCTTCCCAATAGTAGCGCAATTGGGCCAACCATTCAAAATCCATTTCGTTTATAATCTTCCTGTCGATCAATAATTTTACGACATCCATAGCATGCACGTCCAACGTGATAAGAGCATTTAACGTAGTTCGATTTTGTTTCGTTAAATGTCCTGAAAAAATATAGATTTTATTTAATATTGTTTTTTTCTTTTACACTTTTTTCATCGTTATTACCTTTAACTAATTCAACCATTTCCAAGATTTGGTTCATGAGTTTCTCATGAAGTACCTCCATTGTCGAAGGCATACGAGTCATAAGGCTATTTTGAACTTCTATAGTCCAGTAAATTTGAGAAACGCATAAGACAACCATACCAGGCCAAATAAGTACCCACAAGTCTCGTTTATTGACTTCATAATCGAGATAGCTCATAAGGATTTCATGACGTACAGATTTCAACATTTGTTCCTCCACCTAACCTCAAAATGTTGCGTATACGCTCTCGTGTAATCAAATGGAATTTTTTTTTTTTTCTTATAAATACGTTATGATCACGCACTTGAATGAGCCATCGTTCCACACAACCTCGTGCTGCAGCAGTCGAAATCTTTTCCTGCATTTTAACTTCCTCATAATCTTCGCTAAACATGGAACATATTTCCAATTCTTCGTCAAATCTGCCGAATCATGTATTATTAGGAGATCAATATTTTTCGATTCTCGCATTCTTAATCATTGACACCTTTGCATAGTTTACCGCAGCCTATTTATGCCTTCGAAACATTTTCGAAGATGCGGTTGGACTCGAAGAGGTTCCTTTGTTTCGGATAATATTTCGAGCATATCGTCATTACTTAAGAAGAAAAATCGTGGAAAGAAGAGTCTCTTCTTTTCTAAATAATTTAATACACCCTCGTTTACTTTTTCCATCAATAGATTAGCTTCCTGCATGATTTCTAGAAGACCCACCTATGTAAATAGATATAGTTATCTTGTTTAGTATTCTTTGATATATATAGTCCGATAATTCTAATACTTACAGAACCAGCAGTTTCTCGTACACGAGGATCCTTCGCGACACCATTCATCGCACTACGAAATATTCTGTCTACTTGAAAAAATAATACCTCTTCTTCCGGTAATTGCGCCACGATATCTTTGCTTGAAAAGATAGGTAATAAATACATCCATTGTACTTGAACCTAACAAAAATATTAAATATATATATATATATATATATATATAAGAAAGATAAGAAAAAATGAATGACGAGATAAAGCTTCTATATAAATACTTTGGTCCATTCTTCTATCGTTGAATGTATTCGATGTAAGAGAAAATAAAAATTTTTAACTTCTTCTTCGATAAGCTTGACAAACGCAGAACCTCGCATCGCTTCGACCTTTATTATATGATCCTCTAAAAGCATTTGAATGTCATCTAACTGCGTCAAAATGTTCACTCCTGAATCTTTATAAGGTATAGTTAGAAACAGTACATCATCCCATTCGCTAATCATCTTTGCTAACAATTCTTCTAAAGCAAGTTGTTTCGTTGCGCTTATACTTATTGTTTCGTACCTTGATCGAATATTATTGAAATTAGAACTGTATGGATTGTATGGAGAGAGAGAGAAAGAGAGGAGGGAGGGGCTATGATTTAGGTTAGGAACACAAGTGACAGACATGAAAAATGAAAAATAAAAAGTTCAATTTACTTTTCTATTTCTGCCATCAGATTCATCATGATAATTTTCCTAAACGTTGTTCCAGCATCAGGAGTAAGATCAAAACCTGCTATTACTGACATTTCATCCCAATGAATTTGTCGTATCGCAGGATTTCGAAAAACCGCTAGCAACGGTATATATTGCTATGTGAAAAATAAGAGAAAATAAGAGAACGTTTTTATATATAGCTATTCGTTGAAAAATCACCTTGAACCATTTGATATCTTCCATAAGCTGATACGATAATTTTAAAGGCGCCGGTTGTTGGAAAGGATCCGAGTCATCTGGAGATCCTGTGAAACTATCGGAAATATTGATTTCTTAATGATTAATAACATTCGATACCTGTGCGGATAATTACCTGTGCGGATAATTCATTGCAATTTCTATCTTTATTCTTGTCCTATACTGTTTGTTTATTTTACTGAAATTTGAAAAATAATCAGTTGCCTTGTTTTCAACGTCGTTTGAATCCAAATACTCGAACGGGCCATCCAGCCAAACGTCCCGATGCCTTTGCCATTGATAACCTCGATAAATTAAATCGTAATACGGCATTATAATTTCTTTCAATTCATTGATACGTGGATATACAGAGAGGGGATATTTGAAAAGTTTCTCTTCCTCGTTAATCCAGTTCACTCTTTCGTCCATCCGATCTAAATCACGGGCGAACTTTCGCATGAATTCAATGTACTCTCGAATCCGATCTGCGTAATCCATATCATTCATAATTTTCAATCTAATAGATGGATGAAAACGATGAAACGATACAACGATGCGTGTTTTAATATTATATATTAATATTTCACCTGGGATACATATCCTCAACTCTCGCGTTAAGATCATCGATTTTCTTCACAAGTTTCTCCTCTAATTCAAATTTAGTTTGCTCGTACATGGCGCTGTTTTGTTCGAATATTGGTCTTATCCGCTTTAACCAATGAATCGTGTCGTTATTTAATTCGATATGATCTTTGGTTAATGTTGTCATTCCGATTAACGATGCCATCATGCGCAACGATAAAGTAATCTTTTCCTCTAATAATCTCATCAACGTTGACGCGGCGTACAACATGTATTCACCTAAAGTGAAATTATTTTTATTTAATTTTTTTACACTGTGTGCACTATAACGCGACTAAAAATTCTTTTTTAAAAAAATTTACCTAATTCGAGTAATTCTTTAGTATTGTAAGGAATATGTAAAGCACGTTCCCTTATATCTTCAAACGTTTTACAAATTTCAAGATTGTAATTTCTATGGCTTTTGACTAATTCCTCGATAATCAATCGACGCATTTCTTCCGCGTAATAAAGAAGCCCTGCCTTTGCTGCAATTTGATTTATTATCCCGATCGAAAAGTATTCGTGATCCGGCTAAAATATAAAAATATATTTCTTTTTGTCAATTTAAAAAAAAAAGAAAGTAGATATTGTACGACAGTGAATTTACCATGCCATTTATATCTCGAATGAGTCGATTAAAATCTTCAACCTGAGATATTTTTTCTTGAAAACTGTATCCCATTCTACTATAGATATCGTGCGATTTTGGATCAAAAACAATATTGAATTTTTCATGCAGTTTTTCAACATAATCATTAAAGGGTCGAAATGTGTCTTTCAATATTTCTTCAAGACGTTGATACGTCTCTTTTACGTACCATTCTGGTAATTCGACTTTAATATATTCTCGATGAATTTTTACACTAACCCAAGACTCCAGTGGTGACAATTGTTGCGCGGTAAGTTTAATTTGATTGATAATATTATAAAACGAGCTACAAATTTCAAGCATCGTCGGGCTAAGAAATAGATCATTTTCCTCGCATTTTAATTGAACCTAAATAAAAAATAAATATCATTGAGTTCTTTTTTCCGTTCAATTATTTATACTTTAATAAAAATCATACTTTCTGAAATTAGCAGCAATGATTATTTTTGATTTATTATTGACCGTTTAATCAATGTATGTAATATAATGTAATAAAATTCAAAGATAATTAACTTTATTTCTTTTATCGTTGTTACCTTGAATAAAGGTAGGATTTGCTTGTCTTTTAATACTTGAAACAAATATTCTATAGTATTTATCATGAGCGTGACAATTTGAAGAGCGAGTAAATTGTTGGCGCAGTTGAGAAAATTAGGCAAAGAAAATGATGGTACGTCACTAAGATAGCGAGGTTGAGAGATTAGTCGCACGATGTCGCTGTAATAGACACTAGTGATCATAAGCGCGCCTTTTTTCGTATCATTTTCTACCAAATCTAAAAATCTACAATCGTTTGTTTATTAAAAAACTGATGATTTTTCGCTTTTTTTTATTCAATATCTGTATAAAATTTATAAACTTTTAAAGACAAAATGGTGTATTGAACTTATTATCAAAAATTTTTAATAAAAAATCCAAATTTGTTTACAAAGAAAAGGAATGTTTCACCTGTTAAAATCAAGATAATCAAATTCTGCTCGATAACGTCCAAAATCGCAAATCCATTTTGGCATCAAGAAATGAGCTTTTGCTACTATATTTTTCATCAATTTATGAGGTAAGTAGTATTTTTTTTTAAGCGCGCATCGATTTTTCAAAAATTTTGGATAAAATTCAGTTCGTCCGGCAAGCTTATACGGAGGAATTTGTTCTAAGCCCAAATTACAGATATCTTGACATTCTATCGCTATCACCTTTTTTACAGCCATATCGTGCATTGATTCGTAATAACGTGTCTTTGTTTCGAGCATTTGATCCTCAAAAATATCCACGTATTTGGTTCGTAAATTAGGCGATATTAAATTTCGAATGTTTTCTTCCCATTCCTAGACGATTTTTCAACATTGTAAATGTTGTATAAACACTTTAAATTTATTTACGATATATAATATAACGAACTGTGAAATTACATACAAGTAACAAGATATTCGGGGGTAAATTATTGGCAAACTCTTTCATTTTTTCAAAATAGAAACTTTGGGGACATTCCAGATGGCACTCGTTAAGAGTTTGATAATCAGTTAATTTTTCTTTCTGATAAATCTTGGATTTTGTTATCACTAATTCCAATATGTTTCGCACTTCTTCGATATTACTTACTTTCTAAATGGAAATTTCTTATTTTAATACACAATTTGGAAATAGAAAAACAAGTTGACTACCTTTTGTAATTCAAACATGTTTTTAGAGTATTCTTCAATATTTGAATAATATTCCAAGTTCGGTGTTTCAATTAATTCACAAATTACATTTTCCTCTTCCTTCGGCATTTTCGTTTATTTTTTTCCTTTTTTTTTTTTAAAGATTATTAAAGATTTAAATTCTTATTATTATTAAAAGATTCTTATATGTATTTTCACGAATGAATTGTCGAATTGAAAATCAACGTTGAATATTGCTGCTTGTTCTTCAACTCATCCGAAGTTATCCAAAAAAACTAGAAATAAATTAGAAATCATTTTAACGTCATTCAAATTATTGCAACTACAAATAATTCTTGCAAAAAATTCACTTTGTTTATTTTGTATGTACATATTTGGGACACGAGTTCATTTTCATTTTACAATTAATATTGTTTGTAACAAATGATAACGATTCTCAAATAAATGCATGTGACTATTGGCAATGAAACAGTTATATTTAAATATTATGAAAAAGAAAAAGAGAACAAATGATTGAAAACAAGAGATAATTAAAAAGTAGTAGTTATGAAGGATGTTCTATCTAAAATTTAATGATCAAACTGTGCTACTATGTATTATAAAAGAATAAAAATACATAAATCGAAACAAGATTTTATTAAAATAATATGTTGGAAGAAATAAATATTCGTTCGTGTTTACAGTTCAACAATTATTTTCGAATTTATATATAATACAAGAGACATTTAAACTCTAACTTAATTTTTAAGTTTTGCGGAACACATATTGGCACAGTTTGATCCTCGAATTTTGAGACATTTTTGGCTTCTCTGTCGCGTCGTCTATCGCAAAGGGAACGTCGAACAAAGAAACAAATAAGTTTCACAAACAATATAAAACTATAAAACTTTACAACTTATATGATAATTATATGATTCTTAATCACTTATAAATCACACCGGTGAATCGAATAGTGATTTTTTTTTTCTCGTAATCGTACGTTAGTTGACTAGAACTTCGAATATCACGTTTTAGAATTCTACTCAACGTTCTTGTCGAATTTCGTAATAAAATCAGATAAAATCAGGTAAAATCCCGAGACAAATCTGATATTTAGCTTGTTCATATATATGCATAATATTATGAAAGCAATAGTTTTCATTGGCTAAATGTGTAGTGTACGCAACGTACCTATATATCTTTGAGATAGCGTGAAATTTTTTTTGTTACATATAAAATAAATTTTGATCACGGTTGATAAACATCCGAAGATATTTTCATATTATAATCACGCTCAATTAAATTAATAATTATTAGATTATTAGATTTTTTTTGACAAAAATTGTTTTATCTCGTTTTTTTGCTGAAAATTGCAAAAAAAAAAAAAATCTGAAACATCTTACAAAAGTTTCGCATCTTTTTTCTTTTTTTTTGTTATTTTAACGATCCTCACATGGGTTCGCTATTTTTCTTATGCTAAATCGAAATTGTACAATCGTTTTATTCTTCAGCGCACAAAGTTATATACAAAGATACGCTTCTGAATGATCTTCCCATATATTCTTGAATAATCGTCGCAAGGTTCGCTATAATCACATTCTTAATAATGCTACAAATATAATGATAAAGCAATGCTATGTACAAGATGTTTCGCACATGTCATCAAATAATGCTTATGGTACAAAAGAATTAACAATAATGATAACTTTAGATATTACTTTCTATAATCACAAAATATATACAAGATCTTAGAAACAAAAATACTTAAAAACGTGCTTTTTATATCAATCCTATCACAAGCGAAAATGTTAGCGCATTTTATATTCTTCACGATAATCAATTAATGATACAGAAGTATATAACTTATAATAGAACATATGGATGTACATAATATTTATAAAAAATTCGACTAAGCTTTATAACATTTACCATGAAATATATATATATATATTATATATATATATAATAAATTTATATCATGAATATACGTGATAATGATAATTTTAACTATTTCACATGATGTACAGATGAAATGTTGCAGTAACAATATATTGTATAAAATATCTTTAACAGCGAACAAAGTGAAGCCATAAAAATAGAAGAATATACATTTTTTAATGCATTGCCTATCTGTTGCACTTATGTTGCAATTTCTCATTAACATTACAACATTTAACGAGTTTTCGTTTCATAAAAATTTGCAAAGCATCCCTTCGATATATATACAATAGATAAAAAAGAACTTTTAAAAATAGTCATTCTTTAATTGCTTTAAGAACGATAATTATTTATAGACAAATGTTACTATATATTATAACACAGTAACTCCAATTCGTTGGTAGTTGAAATGGGTTTGAACAACGTAACGTTATTAGAGTGAGCAATTATAATATTTATCAGATCTTAGCAATTATAATATTAATCAGATTTTATAAAATAAAATTTACAAATGAATTTAAGAAATCTAGATGTAGTAAAAATGGCTAGAATTATGTCCAAAATAAACGAAAACTCAATAGAAAAAGAAGAAGGAAACAGACAGGCTAAACACCTTTGTCTCGATAATCGCTTTCTTAAATGTATCATGATGAATATATCTTTCTCTTTTTAATTCATTCTTTATGCAAAAAATTAGATTGTGTAAAGAGAAGGAGAGATTGCACGTCTATATCTGAGAATATTTTTCTCTTTTTAAAATACAAAGAATTACGTTATAAAAATAACGTTTCTTTTTAAAGATAAAAATTGTTTTGATATAATAAGAAAATGTCTTTACAAGATAACGAAAGGAATTTGTTTGCTTTACATTTCAAAATATTTTTAGTTAGATTTTAATTATTGTTAGATCACAATGGTAAAAGATCAATCAAATTAGCACGGGGTTGGGTCGATGATTCGGGAAAAAATTCTGTTAGTTTATCGTATAATTCAGTTCTCAAAGTATGAATATCGCGAGTAGTCGAATAACATAACGATGTATCCATGTTAACTAAATTTCCTAATACGGCGTCTGAACTATTTGAATTTGTGGCTTCTCCTAACAAGTTTTGTTCTCTGAATAGAAGGGATGTTAACAATTGAAACTGTAATGAAGAAATGTATATATTTGAAAAAGCAACATTGGCAAGGAGTACTCATGAATCATTTGTTACTGATTAAAAAGATGCTACTACCTCTTTCGTTTGTTCCGCATCATTATGATCAATAATTTCCGATACTTCGGTCTGTAAATATTCAAGCGCTTCGACACTATTGTTCAAAGCTAGTTCTTTAAATTTGTGTTTTCTAATAAGTAATTTGCATTTTTTTAAAATTTGTTCATGAGACGGTCTGCATAATTTTAATTGCCAGAAATCATCGAGTCGTAAATTAGGAAGACAGGATCTCCCAGGATTTCCTCCAAATAAAAAATGAACCTAATAATATATTATGTAACGTCATTATCATTATAGTGCATAAAGCGAAAAATTCATTATAATAGTATATAATATAAAACAAACCTTTTTTACATGATCATAAACTAATTGATGCGCATATCGTGGACATGGTTCGTAATCTTGCATTTTACTCCAATATTTCTCTCCGACATTATCATTTCGATAAATACAAGACCATTTATTATTTTTAATACTATATACCCAAAAAGAATTTTGAACGCTATCAAATCTTTTACCCTTGTCTTTACTTAAACCCTGAATAAATAATAATTAAAAAAAATTTAAATACCAAGGATAATTTTAATTTTAAAGTAAATTATTATTATACAAACCGATAAAACATATATTTCTCCTAATTCAGGATCAATTGTAGCTCTTTGTGTAAATCCAGCTGCCGGAACATGATTCGAATCTTTAGCACCAAAATCATTAAAAATATGTTCGATATGATTTGTATCGACCTCATATGTGAAAAAATCGCTAAGATCTTCTTTGCCTCTTTGACCCGCGAAAATATATAGCTTCCGCAATCTCTTTAAAAAAATAAAATTTCCAAATTGTATTATATTCATAACATATATTGTATAATAAAATATATACATACAGGATGGAATAACATAGAATGACCAGCTCGAGATCTAATAGTTGGTGCATTAGTAGGACACGGTCTTGCAATGTCACAGGCAAGCCTATTCCATGTACCAGTTGGTACATGATAAGAATATAATCCGGAAAAAATTGGTTCGGTTGAACTTGATACCATACCGTGTTCTTCGGAGCTATAAATTAGATATATATGTTAAAATATCAACTAATAAATATTGCGTTAATTTACTTACTTTGTTGGAGAAACAAGTACACGACCACCAAATATATAAATTGTCCGTTTTTCAACATCCATGGACATTTGATGATCAAAAATTAATTGAGGTCCTCCTACAGCACCCGTATCTTCTGATATTTGTGTCCATTTGTTTGATTCAATATCATAGACAAAAAAATCACTCTTTAAATTTTCCGGCGTTCTGTATTCTGCATCTAAGTATTTACCAAGAGTAAAAAGTTGCCTACGTTCTGGATCAAGGCACATTTTGTGGCAAGATCTCGCGCTTGGACCACCCTATAATTTAGTATTTGAATTCTCTACCAAAAAATACACTTTTTTTTTAAATCTTACCACAGCTTCTGTATCTTTACATATAATGGTCCACTTGTTAGAAGCTATGTTATACACCCACAAATCTGAAAGATCTTGATTTCCATCCCATCCCCCAAAAAGATAAAGAAGTTCTGCACTCGGATCAAGAACCATTTGATGACCTCCTCTCATTCCTGGTTTACCATCAGTGAATGATAACTTAGTCCAAACTGCTCTATAAGTTTGAGCATTGATATAGTCATTCAGGAGACCCACTGTATTGTAAATCATATACTTTCTGAGACTGTATTAGAATTATAAGATAAAAAAAAAATAAGAAAAAAAAATACTCACACATTACTGCATTACTTATAAAACATTCAGCTTGCAAATGATCACCTTTTGTAACTAATAAGTCATATAATCCAGTCAATCTAGGATCCTCAAGTGGAACACCAGTCACTCTTTGTAAAGTATCTACAATTTCTGATTGTTCAAGTTTTCTAAAGTGTTTCATACACAGTCTTATTACTTCTTTTTGGCGGTACTGTAATTTATATATATATATATATATATTTATTATATATATTACATATATGTATATATTTATATATATATAACATATAAAAATGTACAAAAATATAAAAAATATATTATTCCTTATTTGAATATATTATACTATATTTACCGCATTAAGCCATTCTATACTAGGCTTTACAATTTTAACATCATCAGTGCCAGTTAATCGCACATGCCAAATAGAAAAATTAAAACTAGGGCCCCAGGATTGTAATGGAACAATCTTTATATATCTAACTGGAAAATAATTTTCCTCATTTCCTAATATATGTTTCAGATCAAAAGTTTCTGGTACTGAATCATTTTTTAATCCACTAAAAAGTATAGATACATATCAATATATATATTTATTATTTATTATTTATAAATGCATATATATAAATATTTCTTATCATTGCAAATTTAACACGTACTTCTCTAAAAGTTCCATCATGTTTTCTGGTTCTAAACCACCATATACTTTAAATTTTTTTATATTACACACATGTGTTTTCTCATATTTACCAAATGTAATTGTTTTTACAATCGAGGGAAATCGTAATTTTAATATAAGAAACTAAAAAATAAGAATATTTGTTGTACAAATTTAATGTGCTATATTAATTTTAGCAATACGAAATATTAAATTTTATCTTGACACAATTATAAATAAAGATTTATAATTTGAATTCCTTTATAAATTCTGTAACAAGTTTTTCAACACTTTTTGGTAACATATCGAGTTAGTTTTGGACAATGTTTACCTGTGGATAAGTGTCAATATCGGAAGACCAGCGCGATGTCTGATCCGATGGTTTATCTACAAGAATATTTCTAAAAAAAGAAAAAGAACATGTTAATTTAATACTTAGTAAAAAGTCCGGCGTAATTAATATAATTATTTATTTCATAACTTCACATATAATGGATTTTGTTGTTCAACATAACCATTATTGTAGGTTAGAAAATTATTGCCATGTTACAATTGTTTTCCAATTTGTAATTACAAAGTGTAGTTGAAAGAAAACCATTTAAAATTAATGAAGCACTTACTCTGGCACATAAGATGAAGAAAAGCTGGAGCATTTATAAATTTTGAACTCCAAAACTTTCTGAAAATTGCTATTCTCGTTCGACGCCATGTTACACAAATGACATAAGCTTTTAACACTAAATGTGTGTGCCATTTTTATAGATATATATCTAAGGAAGAACACTGTATAAAAATATAATTCGAAAAAACGATGTAATGTATTGTAATAAATTACTATTTGGACAAATTATAAATTAAATTTTATCTTTTTAACTTTTAACTTTTCAAAACAAAATATTCTATTTGTGTACAACCTTTATTAAAACACTATTCAAATTTAAATAACATATTTGTAATAAATGTATATGACATGTCAGGATTTTTTTTATTATTTACACTAAATTAACGAATTCATAAATACATATATATATTTATATATATACACATATATATTTATACATAGATATGTATATATACATATATATATATATATATGTCTATTCTCACATGTACATTTGATATCATAGTTGTTGATAGTTATGATGTAATACAAAAAATATACACAATTTACAAGTTATAGGCCAAGGGCAGAAAAATAACAACAAATAAAGTACATAAATACGTTAGGTATATATACACATATGCGTATATATATATGCGTATAAGTTGATACGTATTGAATAGGATAAACTGACGTATTTTTACAAACAATACACATTTGTTCATTGTATTAATAATTGTCTCCTTAATAGACTAATTAATTGGCCCCTCCTGACAATATTATGTTTATTGCCTGATCCGACGAAGATTTATTAAATTATTCTGCCCTGTAGCAGACAAAAAAAATTGAAACACAATCTATCTTGTCCTTATTCGCTGTTATAGACAAACACAGACATTTAAAGCACATAATTAACATTGAATTAAATCACTTATCCAATAATGAATTATGACTTTCATTTTTGCATTTTGTTTTCGAATACGGGTACTTAATGTTAATTACGCTTAAAATTTATATACAATCAGGTATCACCGATTTAACTAAAAGAATTCACTTAAAATTAAGATAAATTTGAGCTTTAACTCAATTCAAAACCTGCACCAGCTTGTATTGCATATAAAAGTTTCTCGCGTAGAGTTTTCTCATCTGGAAATTCTGGTAGCTTTAACAGATTCATACAGGTACTAGAAGTCGGTAGGCGATCAACACTGCCAGCATGTTGAATGCAAAAAGGTGGGTCGAGTTCCTAAAAAAATTAATATATATGTATATATATATATATATATATATATGTATTTATATTTACATTACATATATTTATTAATTAGTCATCAAAAAAGAAATAACCGCTTGTAAATACCTTAAATCCAAGTAAAGGCGGTCGACTGCAGCTCGTAACAAATTTGAGTAATTGTCCTTTTTGCTGGTCATTAAATTCATTAACAACTTTCCAAAATGCAGTGATTGTAGGATGATCAGGTGCATATCCTCCTGTATAATTAGTGTGTAATTTTAAATCGTTTACATCGACTGGAATTTGTGCACCTGATATCAAAACTTGTAGTTCCTTATTGTTAAACATTTGAAGCCAATCCAGGGGTATTACACTACCTATACCTTGTTTAAATGCGTAACACTGCGCTCGAATCTGTTTATTTAACTTATAATCGGCCATCAAATGAATGTATTCGATACGATTATGATTTGTAACAGGAATATTGGCACCACCTGGTTTCAATTCATCGATTCGTCTTTCACCTAATTCATCTGATAATACGGTAAAATCTAGACCAAGATCCGCAACATCACCTTTGTAACTTTTTAGATACAAAAGATTTCTATACATAATTGGATCTAAAGAAGCTAAATGATGAACATCAACATCTGATTGACGACCAACTATTTTTGATAGAAAAAATTCTGCAAATGGAAGTTCCACTAATAAATTTTCGTATAAAGCTTTTCCAAGAATTCTACCGATAAAATAATAATGCTTCGGGAAATCATCAACTAATAATTGCACTGTAGGATTTGGATACAACATATTATCCTTGGTAAGCCTAAAAAAGCCTCTATTAGGATCGAAGCTTGTTTTTAATAATTCCGATAAAAATTCCCTAAAAAGACCACCACCGTCTACACCAGCTTCTTCTAAACCAGCTGTATTAAAAAGTTGTACGCGCATTTTTAATCGCAATTCTGGCTCATTTTCCGGTGATAATTTATCAAATGCGTCCTCGTAGAGATAGTTTCTTCTTACCGATATTTGTATCGATGGTCCTTGCATGAAGTGCGTCAATTCACCTTGTTGTTTCGTTTTATCTCGATAAATCAATGATTGAAATGCCACTACTCTATTATTAAATGGTACAACAAATGGTATTTCGCGAAGAAGCGTTAATGTTCGAACTTCTTTTGCAGTGAGAGGTGGCCCTTCTTCTAATTCTTCACGAGTAAACACTCGTAATCCTTGAAAAGGAATATATCCTCTCAATCTACGTCTACGAAATGTGAAATCTTGAGGTTTATCAATTGGTATTACAATATTCGAAGCTATCCAATGACCTTCTGGACAAAATTGTCGTCTCAAGTCTCGCATATGCAACTGACGTAATAAGCCAACTATTACTTTGAATAAATGAGTCCACATTTGTGTATCTTGTTGATTTCGTAGGGAACATGTTGGACCGAGGACAGCTCTTTTATAATCGTCTCGCACAGTTGGTCGGCTATCGGGAAATGCAAGTTCGACCAAACCTAAGCAAACGCCTTTTAAATGACTTGATAACAATACTAATTCCGAAGTTGTAAACGGCATTGCTTGTTGTCCGTTAATATCTAATGATTGATCTTGAATAAAAAATTCTGTATCATGTAATGTTGCAATAAGTAGACTGAATAGTGAACAAAATACAGCTAATAGTGGAATTATTTTTTTTGTATCTTCGGTAGAAAGACCAATACCCCGTGATATGATTTGCAAGAGAGGCGTTGCTCCGCCAAATAATGACATTTGACAAGCTGATAATAAAGCGGCCCATAAATTTTTTAAAAATATTGGCTTAAAAGCGAGCATATATAATAATTTATATTTATGAATGGCTAATTTGTTAGTGATCAATAGATGATGACAAAGTTGGCACAATGGTTGTAATATAGCTGGATCTTTGCTTCGATCTACCGCTAAGAGTATTCCTTGAACATGTTGCTCTTCATTCAACATTTCTGAACATTCATGTAGAATATCGGCTTGATCTTGATCAATCATACTTGTGGTTGATTCTGAGTCTGAATCATTCGCTTGCTCTATATTTTCTTCAACAATTAATGGTATTATAGTTGAACTCATAGATGCCAGAACTTGTAAATAATTAATAAGAATATCTTTAGATTTACATGCAGCTGTAATAAAAAGAAAAATCTGTTATTAATGTTCTTATCTATTTTCATTATTAAACTATTTTATATACTTACAAAGTCGATTTGATTCTAAAGATAAAATGGAATAAAGTAAACTTATCGTTGGTTCAATTTCAATTCTATTAATACATTTAATCAATTGAATATAGGGAAATTCTATAAATTCAGATAATGATGGAATGATAAACATTCTTACTGCATCAGACATTTTTGGAGATAATATACTTCTACAAAGTTCTTGTAAAACAAGCATAGAAAAATTATCTTCCTGTTCTATAAAAGAAATTAAATCTAACGGTCGTTTAATCATATCTACTAAACATTTTGAAATTGGAGTTGGAGGAACAGAAGTAGGTTCCAACATAGATGGAACTTTATTATCTATTAATTTTCTTAATTGATCAAAATATTTATGCTTTATCAAATAAACGAAGATGTTTCTTAAATATTTATAACTATTTTCGTGTAAAACTTTTTCTGCATCTTCTTGACTTGTAAATGTTTCTATCACTCTCAATGGTATAGCCAATGAATAAGTTCCATTCATCAAAGCTTCTGAATTATGTTGCATGCACATTCGAAGAATCCATCTGTAGATATAATATTATCTTATTTATATTATCAAATATTGAATAATATTTATTATATTATGTTTTTTTTTTTTATAGAATTTACCTTAATCTCCATAACCAATCTGAACAATTTACACATTTCTGTTTAATTTCTTGCTGATGTTTCAAAAAATGTTGAAGTATCCATATTAATCTGTTAGCATCCAAAGTATGATTATAAAAGAACAATAATTTTTGGAAATATATTGTTAACTCATCTAGATTTAAATTTCTTCGACCATTTATTTGTTGTTCCTCGTCAAATTCTGTTCTTTTAATTATTTTTGTATTCTTTCTTATTATAAAACCACGCACAAATGCTTGAATTTTTAATGCTGCATTATGTTTTTTACGCTGTTGTTCTCGTTTTAAACGTTTTAATTGAGCATGCTGTAATAAAACTGATTTTTCATCTCTTCTACTTGCACCTGCTAAATTTTGTTGTGGTTTACGTCTATAATCTCCTTCAAAACTATACATGATGCTTCGGTTTCTTTTTAATAGTATAACATTCCTATTTGTTCTTTTTTTAAAAAAAAGAAAAAAGAATAATATAAGTTAATATTGCTTTCTTTATATTCAAATTAATATTATAAATTTAAAAACAAATATTAATATAAATTTAACTATTTTTAATATAATATTTTTAACTACTTACATTATAGGAAAGATGATAATGATAATTTTACCTAATTATTCACAAGATTCTTCTTTAAACATAAATATTTTGCAGTAAAGTATCATTTCTTAATAATAGAAAAATATTGTCAATATTTTCTCATTTATCTTTGCATACTTGACAATATTTAATGTAATACCAAAATTATGGTATCGCCAATTCTATTCAAAATTTTAATTTACTTCTAGGTAAAGTTAAATTCTTTTTCCTCTATAAGGTTAATATCTACAAAAACTATTACTTTTTTCTCAATTTATATTGTGATATAATTTACGTTGAAAATTAAACTATAAGCATATTCTCAGAAATATGTTTATTTCAATGTCAGCAAAGAACAACAAGCACTAGATCGTATGTATACGTCTAGTCATCAAATGCTCGCCATATTTTATTTTACGGACATGTTGAAAATCGCAACTATATAATGCGCTTGCGTGTATGTATGTAAACTTGTGTATATATAAAATTTATATATGTGTATATGTTTATGATTTTCTTTTCGATGAATGAAATCAATTATATAAAATTAATTCTCTTTTTAGAAAAAATAGCTTCATAACATACTTGGAAAGAAATTTAATAACATAAAGTATATCATGTTTAATAAAAACTTAAAAAACTTCCAAACAAAGAAAAAAGTGGAAAGTATATAGCTGATTTCGGAACACGTTCTTTCATTTGCGTGAAATTAAATCAAGAATGGCCGGGAAGATGGCGGCGGCAGAGTTAAAACATGATAATGTTTCGTGCTATGAAACTGTGAAAAAAAATGCATCAGCAATAACATTACACAGAGAAATAGAATGTTATCAATTTAGATTGTTAGATTTGTTTTACTACTTGACTTCTGTCAGTTTTTTTTTCATCGATATAGCAACAGGTGAACAAAGAATAAAAGTGTATATACTATATAGCTATTCCTGAAAAAGAAATTTTTTCTATGGAAAATAATAAAATTTATTAAAGAACATGTTTTAATAAGTGTAAAGGATCATTGGCAAATTGATGTATGTTTAATATATTTTGTATGTAAAGTAGAATATCGTAACTTCTTCAATTTCTACATATATATTCGTATACATATATATATATATATATTTATGTATATATGCATACATATAATATATATTATAAATATAAAATATGTATTATATTTGTATATATTTTAATAATGTTATTATAATCATAATAATATAAAATTCACATTTTAAAATTATCTATGATGATTTTTAAGCATTTTTTCTTTCTTTCTTTCTTTTTTTTTTAATTTTAATATAAAATATATAAAAAATGTAACTTTCTTATTGAAAAATTTTTCTTAAATTCATTTTGATTTTCTCTAGATCTTAGATAAATATAAATTTAAAAACTAATAGGATTTTTAAGATTTTTTTTTTTAATAAGAATTGTATTTCTAATATTAATATATATATACAAAATATATAAAAAATATATAAAAAAACATAAATATCATTATAAAATATTTTTGTTATAGATAGTATTGTTTTTATGAAATATTTTCTACAAGGCCAATTTGTTTGGGGATGTTTTGCTTTGAGTTTTACAATTTTACCTGCTGGTATTATTCAAATATTTAGTTTAAGATGGTATCACAGCGATGGTTCTATTAAAAATATACATTGGTTATTGCACTTTTTATTCTTAGGAGTTTTACACAGGTATTATTTTATGTTTTCTTATAATTAGTTTTGTTATGCCTTTTCTAGATAAGGCAAATAATTTGATTTTTCTAGGTATTTAATTTTACTTTACTCCACAATACATTCATTAAGGAACAAACGATTTATGAAGGATAAAAATTGGGTATATAGACAGGAAAGTGATATATGTATGTTGCATTTATTTGAGTCATTTATGGGGGCTGCTCCGCAATTAATATTGCAACTATATATTATGGCAGTATTACGTTATACACCATTATGGACAAGTAAGAGAAAATATAAAATAATTATTTCAACTAAAAAATTAAAAAAAAAAATAGAAGCTGTTAAGTCTATGGTAGAGATTATTATTGCTCAAATTGTATTAATAAAAATTATTAAACATAATTATTTATCACATCTTTATGTCTATTATTATTCTTAAATATTTTAAGATATTATATAGGTAAATAGGAAAAAAGTTTAAAATCATTTTCATAAACTTTGTTAACTTCATCAAGCAATGATCTAGGAACATTTTGTATATATTCTTTAACTAGAGTAGTAGTTGTAACTCCACGTGGATTTATATTTTTTAAATCATTTTTTTCATACAGATAT
Organism: Apis laboriosa; assembly: GCF_014066325.1. Taxonomy (NCBI): domain Eukaryota; kingdom Metazoa; phylum Arthropoda; class Insecta; order Hymenoptera; family Apidae; genus Apis; species Apis laboriosa. Next base: position 352,413 of record NW_025223857.1, read on the forward strand.
TCATTTAATCCTAATTCTTGTATTAAAAATTTTTGATCTCTATCAAAAGTATCGAATTTTAAAATATAATTATACGGAATTAAACAAGGTTCACAAGTATCAATAAATGGTGCCCAATGTTCATCAAAGTATTTTTCTTCTACTATAAATCGAAGAAATTCTGTAAATGTAGGTTCTAATTTCGTTTCATTTGGTTTTCTATATCGATGATATTTGTGCGTAATATGACGTCCAAATCTTTTATAATAATAATCTCTTCCTTCTATATGTTCCAATTTATCTCTATATGCAGAAACAAGACGTTCAAATGGATGGCGCACTATCAAAAATTTCGTTGTTGTATTTAATTTCTAGAAATAGAAATTGTTTACATAAATAATTAAATATATTTTGTTATCTTATCTTATATACATACTTGATATGTTTTTTTAACATCTCGATCACGTGGAAATGCTTTTCTAACAATTGTATTAATTTGTAAAATATTTCTACGAATTAATTCCATAGCTGATTCAGTTAATACACCTCCAAGTGTAGCAAAATGCTTCATCCAAGTAGAACTTGCTGCTTTGTATATAGGGCACCAGGATAATCCATGAATTCTATATAGAATATATGGAATATAAATTTATAAATTACATTTTACAATGTAACATTTTAAATATAAAATAAATTGTTATCTACTTACGTATCTATAATCATATTTGATAATACATTGTCTAAATTTGAACTTGTTCTACTTATGGTTTTACAATATTGTTCTAATTCAATTTTTCTAGAATTCAGTTGTTCTTTTATATTTTTCATTTCTTCTATTGAAAACATGGCTATAGATTTATTACTTATCAGATTGCTATGCTTATTATTTTCATTATTAATAAAATTTTTAGTTCTCATATATTTGTTTATATGTAAACATGAGTTACATAGCAAACTTAATATTAATATAAATGACATAAATGTTATAACAAATATCATAATTAATTTTAATAATGTAAGTTGCCTCTGTAGAAGAATATAAATATTTTTTATTTTTATATTTATATTAAATATTTATATAAAAGTAATACTTACTTGTAATCCTGAGAACATATTAGCAAAAATATGCATACATTTCACTTTTAAATAATACAAATATATTATTGTTCGACATTTAAATTCTTATATCTGAAGAATTTTTAAAAATAATAATATTTTGACATATAAATACTTTAAATATAATAGATAGTATAATTTGAAGAATTTGGGAGGAAACTGAAATTGAATGACTACATATCTTCATATCCTCTGGTCCGCCCCCAAAGATAACAGAAGCACAGGAATATAGATATTATTCATATTATTTTATCTTCTTTTATCAGAATGTAATGTGTTTTAGTGTTAGAATCCTATTACATGGCTACTATTTAAGCATTCTATTTGGAAGCTTGCAGCACTGAAACTTTAAAAATAATGTTCTCTTCTCTTAGAGTAGGGTGGGTGTTTGAAGTGCTAAAAATACTATGGCTTCCACTGCCACTGTCACTGTCACTAACTAAAGACTTTACTGGATGTATACAAATAATAATTATATTCAAAATGACATTTAATATATTTTTAAATAAATAATTAAATAGGTTTATCTGCCATAGTCTCCTTTTGTTCGTTGAGCTGGGCTATAGGTACATATACAAAAGCTATGCAAAAAATAAATCCTGACAATAATGAAGCAACATGGATAGTATTAATTCTTCAGGGTCTTTGGCGAGCTGGAATGTTAATATCCAGAATAGCTGTTTTGGTTTTAACAGCAGTCTGTTTAAGACAATGGTCTTTATTGTTTCTTGGTAAGTATAAAAGTGAGTTAACAAGATTGCTCAAAATAGATTTATGTCTTTCATATAGCGTGTGTTCCGTTGTGAATGTTACAGGATTCCACTGGCTCTTTATGACCATTTGGGTACTTCTTCAAAACACAAATTTTTGCCCAACTATATGGGAAGAGCGTATTTATAATTGTATTATAGGATTGATTTATTGTTTTGATTTTTTTAATTTACGTATTGGTAAATCTCGATATAGAGTATTTATATTTTATTCCATCATTGTAATAGAAAACATAGTCTTTTTAGTTGTGTTCGTGTTATATTTTAAAGATATTATTAAAACTGAAAAAATAATAATAATGACTAGTTTTATAATTGGAGGAATGATGATTGGCTTGATAAGTATGTTATTCTATTATGGAAAATTTCATCCGTCCAAAGTTGGAAATATATCTGAGACTGGTGATAAAAAATCTGAGATTGTAACCAACAAAGCTGTTACTCCTAGATCTTTTAAACAGTATTATCCTAACTCGTTTACGACGTCTTCGTGTTCTATTGATCGTTCTCAAAGGACCACTTCCGAAGAAATCACAACGGATAAACAATATTTATTGACGAACATCGTACAAAATTCGGAATGTACGGAAAACGGTGTTATCAATCAAACTTGCCAAATTGAAAACGATTCACCATCAACTGCTGTTTGCGTTGTTTCGGAATGCGAGTCGGCGCACAACAATATTTCAAAAGACGAAAATCCATCGTCGAATATTTTACCGAGTAATGCATTTTCCATAGCTGATAATACTTGTGAATATCTTGAAATTCATGACGATCATAACAATTCGAACGAAAAAGATATTCATCGTCAGAAACGCAGAGGTATTTGTTTGCCGACGATTCACGGATTGGATATAGACAAAGACGTTTCAACAAAAGATTCAAACTCTTGTCTTCCATTGCAAAAGAGACGTGGTATTTGTTTCTCGAATCAGCTTATTCTTGAAATGGAAAGTAACGACCGAGGGAAACTTATAACCAATAGAAATTTGATACTGGATATAAGTACGAAACACAACGAATCAGAGAACTGCTCTTTGAGTAACATTTGCAAAGATTTGAACAGTATTACAATGTTAAGGGACAGAATGGAGACTCCAACGATATTTAACGAGAGTTGCGAAAAAACAGAGGAAACGGAAAAACTAACTAAGGAGTTACAACAGAGGGACGAAACGATGAGTTGCGTTACTTCGATTCACGATTATGAGAACGTTTGCCCTCTTGGTGTGGCTAGGCCACCATGGTGTATTCGTAGTTGGAAAGGATATACAGATATAGAAACGTACATCCATGATGACAGCGTTGTCAGAGATAGGAGAAGGGATACATTAACGAGCACAACAACAGGCACCACTTACAGTTCAGAATTTTCCGACACCACGTGCGCAAGCTCGATATTAAGAGGGATTCTAAAGCAAGATGATTATCTTGACACGCTTACATATGATTTGATAGATTCGCGAGAATTAAAAACTGCATACAGTGAGGATATTTCTACGAAAAGAATCGCTGATGTAGACGAACAAAATTCCATTCTATATATCGCAAAGCCAGTGGTAATAGATGACAAAGGTGGAATGTTCTCGCTAGATACCATATTGGAAGAGCACGATGAAATGGCCACGGAAGAAAAATTTGAATATAATCAATCCAATTGTGATTCAGTTAGCACATTAGTTAGCACGATAGATCAAATCAGGAAATACACGGCCGAAAATTCTCCTAGACATGTGTATCACACGACGGGTAGTCAATGGGAAGATTTTGATCCGAAAAATTTGATAAAGAAGGCCCAGCTTACGAAGGCGTTGTTCAAAACTGATCTCAAAGATCCTGTTACGTGTAGTAGGAATTACATCAATCGTTTGGAGGAATCGGAGTCTATTATTGGAGAAAAAGATGAGATTGATACTATTAAAGATTTAGTCAAATATTGTACGATAGAATCGATTAAGAAGACACCATTGATAGACGCGATACTTTCCGATTCGCCAATTTTAGGAAATAAAACAAAATTACAAAAACAAGCATTTATTTCCTCTCGAAAAGATGAGTCTGATTCGAAGGAAAATGATTTGTACGTCGAAATGAGTCCGTTGGTACCTGTTGAAAATGTTAAGATTGTACATAATAATTTATCCGATACAATATCTTCTAATATTACGAACGTTAATTCAAATTCTGCAGATACGAAACGGCTAGATACTACATCGTATATTTCTACGCAATTGGTGAAATCGAACTCCGATAATACGGAAAAATTGGAACCGATCTGCGATAAACTGCGTAAAAAGCCGATCAATTATCCAAAACGAAAATTTTCTTTATTAAAGGAAAAATTTGAATCCAAGTCGCAACTAGTTTATGTTGTTACTCCTAATAAGGCTATTAAAATTGGACAATCCGCTGCTTCTCCCGAAATCGAGACATCGAAAAAAAATGTTTCGGTAATTTTAAAAAAGTCGACCGATTATATAAAATACGATAAAGAGAATTTAGCCCCTATCGCATCGTTTAAAGTTTGTTATGAGAAAAATACTTCGAACGATAAATCTCATTCAAATCGAGAAAATATCGATCTTATTTACGAAAACGATAAATCTTTATGCAATAATGATTTAAATTTGAAAGAAAGAAGACATATCTTTTTAGAACAAGTTTTATCACCTCCAAAACTATTAACTTGGAATAAAAAAAAGTCTTTTAGTGGGTCTACTGTAAAAAAGATATAAAAAATATTTACATTACACAACGAAATAATATTTTGAATAAATTCGTAAATAAGATTATAATAATGATTTAATATTATTAATATACTTATTTGTTTATTAGGCCAAATGTTTTTGCAAAAGAGTGATACTTAATTTTATTTTCAAATAGAATAATGTTATTTTTTTATACTTTTTACGTGATTAGTTTTTTAATTGACTAATAAGAAAAAGAGGAAATAGAAACAATGTATATAGTATAGTTTATAAATCGAATTTATTATGAAATATATGGATGCATGTAGATATACATATATGTGGATTAAGTGATATAAAGAGAAAATTACTATTTTCATAAAAATGAAAGAAATTATTTGAGACAATTATTATGTGTATGTATGTATGTATGTATGTATGTGTGCGCACATAGAGAGTGAGAGATTAAAACAGAAGTATTATATTTTCTATATATTTTATTAGGTATATAAACCAATTGTATCTTTGTCAAGTACAATATTACATTTTACAATATTGTAAATCTGCAATAATTATATATATGAAAATTATTTTTATATACAGCAATGTTATATATAATAAAAGATTTTTATATAGTGATATTTATTTTAAATGGCACCAAAGAACATTGCAACATTATTATTATATGTAAAAAAAAAAAATTGCAATCAATATCAAAGTGAATATGATAAATGTTAATTATTTAAAGAAGTATATACGCATAGCGATACATACGAAAAAATATGAAAAAAATGATATTATTTAAATGAAAAAAATAATATTATGATTATTGAAAAATCGTAAATATTATATGTCATATATTTTCTTATTCAAATGTCAAATATTTATTTCTAAACATAATTTAAAATCTGCCTTTATACTATAAAATATCTAATTTTATATATCTACCTTAATATTTGATTACTAATTTTTCAATTAAAATTTCCACACAAGTAATTACGTGTCATGCAACGTGTCATTAAATAAAATCAACACGAATTATATATAAATTTTTTTAATAGAATTGTTATTAATAATCTCTTGTTTAATAAATTGAAAGAAGATGAAAAGATGAAATTAAAAACCTAGTCAGTCTTTGGCATCAAAAATGATTTACATATTTTGACATTTCTATTACGTTGTGTGATATGTTCTATAATAATCGGCAGTTATGATAATATATTTTTGGAAGTACACGTGTATGTGTTATCGACATACAATACTTATTGAACACAATATCGTATAGAAGAGTTTTTAAAATAAATTTTTGATAATTAATTCATTAATGAGATTACACAATTAATTCAAAATGAGATAAAGATAATATTTAGAATACTTTCATTGACATATAAGGATTATATATGTTTATTGGATTATCTTGAAATTTATCGCAGCTTTTAAACTATTTATTTTGAAAAAATATGTTTTTTTTTTTTTAATAACTTCGAAACAAACTTAATCCTAAACCAGTTGTTATAAAATAATTTTTAGTAGTTCAAAAATGATTCAGAAATTACTTTAAATCTCAATAATAAAAAATTACAGGAACTTTTGGGATAATCCAATATTTTGATAATTTGAAATTTCATTTTCAAATTAAAGTACTTTGTCCGTTATTTGTATTTTCATTATATCGTTTTATCCATTGAATGTGACAAATGAGCGGTAAACTGCGCAAATTATTACATATACGCGTCCCAAGAGAAATTTTTCTTAATTCTTGAGCAATTTGATGTAAAGATTTGCCTTTTGTTTCAGGAATGAAAAGAAAGACGTAAAATATTGTAACGAGACACATGAAACTATAAAATAAATAGGACCCAGCTAATGTCAATGATTCTGAAAGAAGAATAATTATATGCATAATTAAATGAAAAATAATACACGTATATATATTTTTAAATATATAGAAGAAAAGAATAGAAGGAAACTTACTTGTCATAGCACTGACAGATTCTGTAGCAATAATATGAGTTATCCATATTACAATGGAAACGAAACTGATACATTTCCCTCGTACTGCTGCAGGAAAAACTTCTGTGAGATTTAAAAGTGGTACTGGTCCAAGTCCTAAAGCATATGCTGCTTCATATACGAGTAACGTTATTACTGCTAGAATACGCAAACTATCGGTTAAACCATCCGAAACAGCAATATTTTGTATCTACAATAAAATAGAAGTAATTTAATTGAATGCCATCAATGCTCGTGAATATGAATAAATGAGAAAAATATACTTCGCAAGATGCTTTAATTTGTGTCCATGTTTCTGGACTAGGTGGTACAATAGCTAATGGAGTCGGTAGTAAGGGGAACGGCGGTGGTGATCCAGTAGGTAAAATGGTATGAATTTTAACTTCTTCATTACGATGATTCTTACAATGATTATTTATAACATCTAGATTGTCGTCTCCCCTATCTATCGTAGCAAGTAAAGATAGTAACGATATTGTAGTCATGCAGATAGTTGCCGATGTAATTAGAGCTGTTCGTCGACCACATCTTTCTACTATGATCAAAGATAACATTGTACTAAATACCTTCACGATAGCCAGCGATATTAAGGCTGTGACTTCTGCAACGTCTGTATAATGAATAAAGCAAAAAAATATTTGTTCGAATTAAAAAAAGAGAGAGAGAGAGAGAGAGAGAGAGTAAAAGAATAATGATCACAACACTTACTAGAACAAATACCTAATAATGCAAACAATCTTGGTGCGTAATATAAAACTTGCCGTTTTCCAGTACCTTGTTGAAATATCAGTAAAAAAGCCATAATCGTTAAAGTCTCAAAAATTGTGTACCAAGCTTTCTTTGACGATGTTTTCGAAACATTTGCCATTCTTTTATAAAGTAAAAACGGTGGAGATCGTTGAAGAAATATAATGGTTATTATACAAGCGGTCAAAGCAGGTACGGCTGTTATGCCAATGGAAAATCGCCATTGATAATCAATATTTTTGATCGCAGCGGCAATGACGGAAATCAAAAATCCAGTAGCTACGCCCAATTGATATAATATTATATTATATCCGCGTTTATTTAACTCGGATACTTCTGCCATATATATACAATGAGCTATGGCAGATACAGATCCAGAATATCCGCAAATCATTCGAGCGACAAGTAATAAAATATAATGATTTGCCAAAGCTGATAATAAAGCGCCAAAAGTTAGAAAAACTAACGTCAATATCATGGTCCAACGTCGACCGAATGAATCGATCAAAAAACCTATAAAGTATTATATTATTAATATTATTTATTTCATTCATTTTTATTTTTATTTTTAGAAATTTTTTTTGTACATACCACCGGTTAAACCACCAACAAGAGCTCCAACAAACCAAATACTTATAACAAAATCTTTTTCAAAACAATTCAAATTGAATTCATGTTTGATTAAAGGAGCTATAGGTTTTGCAATGCTCATATCACTTCCAAAAGCAATACCTGCTAAAATTGCTACCATGGAAACAAAAATATTTTTATTTCCAGATGTTAATGGTGTTAAATTATCATTCTCTTTTGGGAGTGGTTTTCTTAAATTTTTAGGAGGTAAACATTGATAATCATTTGGAACCTTATTTATAGATTTTTCAATAGTTTTATTCGCACTATTCAATAATATTGCAGTATCTTCTTCGTCTGACATTTTTCTTCAATATAATTATAATAATTATATATATATCAAAATCACATTAAGAAGAATTATTCTTATATCCTGCAACATGAACATTTTATAGAATATTTATAGAGTAATGAATAAATGAAGAATTTTATATTAATTTCAAAATAAATTAATTATGATTAATATATTAGTATAATACATATGTATTGAAATGCTATTAATGATTTTTTCAAATATAATTGATAAAAAAATTATTTCAGAATTTCATAATCATTCACACGTATTCATACGATTGAGAATATATTGAGAATATATTGTAAAATAATTTAAATACTATACGCATGAAATAAAAGTATAAAAACCTCTATTGTTTACTTTCGTTGATTTGACATTTGTGGTTTGTAGATAACTGAGAATTGACAGTTGTCGTGACGTTTAGGTATGAAGCGCCATCTTACGAAATACTCGAAACAAACGAATTCAGCTATGCGCAAAAGCAAGGTACGGCTTTACTTTCCCTATCAGGGAAATCAGTGTATCTATTGGAGATACGAATAAGAAAAAGGTAAATGATAAATATTAAATAAGTATACATAATTGAAGAAAAATTTTGATTTCTTTTTATTTTTAATTCTCAAGGTATGCACATATAAAAAATTTGAAAAAATGGAAAATTAAAAAAATCGTTATATCTATGATACAATAAAGTTGTTTTTGAGCGATTCGAGTTCTCGAATTTTCTCGTGGATGTCGCTGTTTGTGTTCTTTTAGTGTGGCTCCGCCCTTGGCGTACATCGCGCGCCGTAGAAGCAATGCCAGTAGTTAGTTGTCTATTGGACTTGAATTGGTCAAGGTATGTTTCGGAAAATCGAGTTTTACTATTTCGTGATTCGCTATGTTCAGATGTTACCATTTACATTAATTTATCAATGAATTATTTTATTATTCGTTGCATGCTGAGAACCTCTGATATTTCATTTAATTTATGCCAAGGCGGAGACGTGTGCTCCATAGATGTGTAATGTGGTTCAATTTGGAGATTTCCTTGTTCGCCGTTCAGGGATACATAGAGATCATTCGTGAAATCTACTTTCGGGGTAGTAGTGGGGTAAACGACTTATTAATAATCACGAGTATTGCGAAAACGATTTTACAGCGGGAGTGCCGGTGCATGAGTGTTTAGTGATCAATGAACTCCGCGTTGCTGTATATTGGGGCGTGCTGTCACTGATCTTATTAAACCGGCAGATGTATGTACGAAAGAATGCAACATTTCCTATTGTTTTATAATGTAACGTGATTGATCTTTTAAAGATCCCAGGCCCCGCCTTTTTCCGTTCGATTTAAGATGCTTCGTTCTTGGATCCATCAAGACGATTAAAAATGATTTTTTGATTTATTTATTTCTTTGAAATTTGATATTTTATATAAAAAATTTAATAATCTAATATGATCGATGAAGTTATATTACATAGTACCTATATATTTAAATTTTTAAGATCATTCATTGATCGACAAATCAACACTTGCAACCCTTTCAACCAATCTCTTAACGTATTCCATTAGCATCGTTCGATTAGTAGTATAATCGGTATAATCGTAGTTTTGACGTAACATCGTTCAGTCTTTTTGTTAAAATAAAATAATTTAACAGTGAATTGTCGGACGATAAATAGCAATTAGTAATTATGTAAACAAACGTAAGTATCTTTTTATAAAAAAAATATGAAAAAATATGAAAACATGAAAAAAAAGTTAGGCTAATTGCTTTTCATAATAAATTATAATCTTTGACTTTTAATGTTTGTGGATATACTTTTTTCGTCATAATGTCGTAATATTTTTTGCACTTTCTAAAAAATTGTAGGTGATATATGTATAAGATTTTATGATGCTATTCAGGTACTATTTACTTTTAAATAAAAAAAAAATAGAAAAAAAATTTTAAATAATTTTTCTGTGAGGATGTTTTCTGGTTACTTAACCTTTTATACTATATATTGTTAACAATGATGTGCAAATATAAAAGATTTATACAAAAGATTTTTTATATTTAATTCAATTTTTTTTCTTTGATAAAAGAATATCAAAGTGTATTTAATATTTTGTTACAGATGACAATGTAATAGTGAATTAGGAATCAAGTTTTCCATAAGGAAATAATTTATAATAGATGGTCATTCTACGATTCTCAGTAGATGACTGAAAATGAACGATATAGAAAGTATAAGCATGAAAGGCAGTGGAGGATCTAAAATGCCTCATAGTCATTCAACTCCAGCAGGTGTAGATGGAGGTAGTAGAACTCCTCCTACGACACCTAGGAAAGCTGGTAAAATGCTTGCTGTTCGTGTACAGATGTTAGATGATACAATTACAATGTTTCAAGTTCAGGTAATTTTTACAATTGTTTTTTGTGATTTATCAAAGTTTGAAATATAAATTTAGAAAGAAGATTTAGTTAGAAATACTTTCATATTAAATTTACAATGAAGACATTTACATTACTTGTTTCTTTTTTTTTATTAAAATATCATAAAATGTATATTAAAATTTTTAAGAATAGAAAAAAAATTTTATTGTTTATGCATATATGTATATGTATATGTATATGTAAATCTACTTTTTTTACAATAAAAAATTATTCACTTTATACTGTTTATGCATATATGTATAAGACTTCTAAACGAATAATTGGAGCATATAATTGGAGGTTATACTATAATATGATGTATTGAAAAAAGTATTGATATATTGATTTTATAAAATGTTTAATAAAGTATTTAAAACAATCATTTTAGAAATAATATAAGATAAATTGAGCACTTTTTACAATAAAGAGAAATTAGATTTCACTATTCTGAATTTATTTAAATTTTAGGCAAAAGCTTTAGGAAGAGTATTATTCGATCAAGTTTGTAAGCAGTTACATCTTTTGGAAGCTGATTATTTTGGTTTGGAATATCAAGAACTTAATGGAACAAAAGTAAGAAGTTAAAAAATATATTGATAAATAGTTATGATTTTATACTTACCAATGTTATTTTAATTACAGTATTGGTTAGATTTAGAGAAACCAGTTTGTAGACAAGTTGGATTATCTTTAATAGATCCGTTATTAAGATTTTGCGTTAAATTTTATACACCTGATCCAGCGCAATTAGAAGAAGAATTTACAAGATATTTATTTTGTCTTCAAATTAAAAGGGATTTAGCTCAAGCTTTGTTACAATGCAACGATAATACAGCAGCTTTAATGGCGAGTTATATCGTCCAGGGTAAATAACAATTCATTGATATTATGATAAAAATAAAAAGTGGAATAGTATTAGGACAAATGATTAATTATTTTAGCTGAATGCGGCGATTATGTGATAGAGGATTATCCAGATCATACATATTTATCAACTTACAAATTTGTGCCTCATCAAGATCAAGAACTAGAACGTCGTATTATGGAAAATCATAAAAAACACGCGTAAGATTTTCTTTTTATTATTCCTTAAATATATAATTTGTATGAATGGATTGAAAATATGGTCGTTTTGTCAAACAGGGGTCAATCGCCAGCAGAAGCGGATCTTAATCTGCTAGAAACAGCACGTCGTTGTGAATTGTACGGAATGAAAATGCATCCGGCTAAAGTAAGTAAAATGTAACTTGTTTATTGTTTTTTAATAGATGGATAGATATAGAATCATTGTATTTCATTTGTTATCAAAGGATCACGAGGGTGCATCGCTCAATTTGGCAGTAGCACATATGGGAATAGTAGTTTTTCAAAATTTCACTAAGATAAATACATTCAGTTGGGCTAAGATCAGAAAAATCAGTTTTAAAAGAAAACGATTTTTAATTAAACTTCATTCAGAGGGTTACGTAAGTAGATATTGTAATTTAAATATCGTTGAAATTAGAAAGAATCGAATTCGAAAATTGATCGTTTTCCGTGATGATTATAGGGTTATTACAAAGATACCGTGGAATTTTTTTTCGAAGGACGCAACGAGTGTAAAAATTTTTGGAAAAAATGTGTAGAAAATCATGGATTTTTCCGTTGTTCAGTGGTGAAACGAGTGGTACGACAAAAAACGCGTGTTCTCAGCCGTGGCTCATCATTCAGGTATGTGAATTTATGGTGTAAAAAATGTTATTTTTTTTTTTGTTTCTAATAAACGCAATATTATTAATATTAATTTAACGCAATTTCTCGATATTATTTCTCGATTATTAGGTATAGCGGAAAAACTCAGAAACAAATCGTGGAATTTGTACGGGATAATTACGTGAAGAGGCAAACGTTTCAAAGGTAAGTTCGATCATTGACGTAAAATGTCGTTTTACGATTGAACAAACTATTAATGATATCAAACTAGTAATGTGTAGATAGTGCATGCGTATAGTTATGTACTGTTCCTCCCTTAACGCTGGTTTTATATCATTGAGATACGTTATTATATTTTAATTAATAAACGCACTGATCTTGCGTGGTTAAGACGGGAGGTGGCACGGTCTTGCTTTTGCCGGGACATTAATTGGTATTTATCACGTCTATCGTTGTTTATGTCAATTTTAATAAGTAGAAAGAAGTATTTAACTCTGTTCATTTTGTACTTCCGTGTGTCAGTGTTGCCTGCTCGGACAGGGGTGGCGGGGAGTCAGGCTCACCATCAGGCACGATAACCCGAATGATCAATGTACCCTCTCTTTGATAGTGTGGTCACTAATTCTCGTCGTTGTAACGTAACACCTAATGATACGTACACTGCAAAAGTTACCATATTTCACTCTGTCCCAATTGAATCTTTTTACCAAATCAAATATTTATCCAAGTAGACTATTCTACGATATAGAGAATAGAGATTATCTTTCTTTATAATAATTTTATCCTTGTACATATAATTATATAATATAGGTGTACACGATTCTTTATCACGCAATATCGATGTTCAATTTACCAAACAATACCGTATTAGAGCGAAAAGCATCGTGTACTCATCGATAAATACGCGTCACCGTTTGTGTATGCACATTCTTATCAAAGATCTCGATGTATGCAAAAAATTGAGCATGCAAAAATAACGAATATTCGTGCGCAAATCATTTATACGTTATGTTATTTTAACGAGTTATTTCGATTATCAAAAATTAGATAATATATATAGTTTGAAATACGTATCGTACGTATCGGATTGGTTGAGCGATAATAACGGTCGTAACGGTAATTTTAATAAAAAGTTCAATAATTATCTCGACTTTTTTTTTTCAATTTTTCTCTCTCGTACTATGTTATTTTTTACCTTTTCGTAGCTGATCTCGAAAAAAGGTTATGAATCTATTAAAATAATATATATTTTGCGATTTTGAAATAAGCTTGAAAGAACTAATTTTAAACGCAATTCTTGTAAAAAATAGATATTTATTCTATATATATATATAATTCTTGTAAAAATTTAGATATTTGTTCAATTTTAATTTCAATTGCAATTACGATGCTACCATTAAAGATGGTTAAGATAACTTTAAATTTTTAAAGTTAACCAGCAGCTATTCGCGTCATAAATTATCCAAAGAATCATAGCGATTATGTTATAAAACAATTTCCTTTTACAAGTATTTTGTAAAATCGATTATTCGACAATAAGAAAAAATTTTTTAGGGTATATATATCGTAAGATATCCGATGATATCTTATTTATTCTATAGGATTTTGTACGATTTTTTATCATTTCGAGAACGTAACTTGTGATCGCGGACGCGATAAGTGACACACATTGAGAATAGCAAAGGAATATTTACGAAATATTAAAAGGGACATAAATAAATAGATAGATAGATAGATAAATAGATAGATAGATAGATAGATAGATAGATAGATAGATAGATAGATAGATAGATAAATAGATGGATGGATAGAGAAATAGAAAGAGAGAGAGAGAGAGAATGAGTGAAGAGAAGAAAGAAGAAAATAAAGTTGCGACCGAGTTAATCGAATGAAAGTTAACGAGAAGAAAAGATATTATGTTACGAAAGATAATAATAATAATAATAATAAGAAGGCAGAAAAACATGCGAAAAAACATTAGTTAGTTCTGAACAGGCTTGGCAATTTGGTAGCCTAAGTCTGATGCTGAACTTGACTCTCTCTTGCTCGCAGGTCCAATTCGTTCCGGCAGACTAGCGGTGGTAGGGCATTGCAGGGCTTGGAGGGGGGAGGCTATCGTGGGGCCACTCCAAGCAGCTCCCTTATGGGCAGCTCCAGCATCTCTGCCCACCCCCTCCTGCCCCTCGGCGATCCTGGTATGTACCATGACCGACACCAACCTCCACGAGAAACGCTTTCTTTTTCTTTTCTTTTTTCCCTTCGTCTTTTCTTCCCTTCTCTCTTTCTCTCTCTTCTTTCCTCCAATTTTTCTCTCTCTCTCTTTACCTTCTTTCTCTCCCTTTCCCATTTATACTTATTTCTCCCTTTCATTTTTTCATTTGTTCTCTAGCATTTTTTTTATTTTACTTATTTTTCTCTTATGTATATGTATATATATTGTATATGTATATATATATATATTATGTATACATATATACGTATATATACATATGTATATATATATATGTATACATATATATATACACATAAAGTATTGTAAGAGTAGAGAGTAGTAGAGTTAGCGTATTGCAATATAGAACGCTTTTTGAAAATGAATTTATCGAAACGGCTTGTTGTTGTCTCGTCTCGAGAAAAATAGAAGGAAAAGGAAGAGAAAGTGTGAAGGTATAAAGTATAAAGTAAAGGATTCTTTCGAGAGCGACGAATGAAACGAAAAAGAACGAGAATGAAAGAAATAAAAAAACGTAAAAATAATACGATTTCAGCCTTGGAAACCCCAGCTCTGTCTCTATCATGCGGCTCGATGACACTGGATTCTCCGACGACTGTGACGAGTGTCTCGATGGGAGGGACGATTCACCGTCGCGAAGACACAGCTACATCGTTTCGGACGCTTACCTCCATCGACGTCCATTCCCCGGCCACGCCCAGCCAGGTCCCAGCACAGCGGCAGATGCTTGTTGCCAGCAGCCAGCAGCGGATTTCATCAGCAGGTCGTATCAGCCCCTCTAACAGCAGTCCTCCCGAATTTCCCCCACCGCGACCTATGCCTAGACACCCGTGGCAGCGTTCGGCCAGTTGCCGCGAATTGTACGCGTCTAGCTTCGAGGATTCGGGGAAAGCGCGATCCTCGGTGGCCAAGGACGAGGAGAGGGGACCTCCTACCGGCGATCATCATCCCGTTTCCGACCTACCTTTCCGTCTACCGTCCCAAGGCGAGCTTGATAATCCCGTGACGCGATACGACGAGAGCAATCGATCGTACAGCGCTGCCAGCTCTAAATTGCCATCCCTCGATCACGATTCGGCGGTGGTGCCGGATCGCGTGTACAGTAGCTCTTATCCGGGGACATCCTCTTTATCGACCGAGTCGGGCCACGAGGAATCGGGGCCCGCCGGCGACCTATCCCACGACGATCTATCTCACGACTCTTACGAACTTTTGGAACGCGAGCACGAATTTGAATATCCGGAATCGTACTCGAGCCCCCGCGACGAGGAGGAGGAGGAGGGGGAGGAGGCGATGTCGGAGAGGAGCGACGAGGGGATCGAGCACGAGATGTTCCAAATGGATTCGGAGACCGATTCCTTCGTCAAACACCGTTCGATCAGATCGACGGAGAGGCAGCAATTCAAATCGGTGCTCGCCGACCTTAAGAAAGACGCTAGGACGAGATCGACCGATCGGTACACGAAATCGGATACCGATTACGTAACCGTCGAGTCGCGCATACAACGGTCGAGCACTCAGATCGAGAGAAAATTCGAGACTCGACACGCCAACTCGATAGAACAATTCCAACAGCAACAGCAGCAACAACAACAACAACAACAACAGAATAAACTCGCTCTTCCGCATCAGGATTCGGGTAGGAAGGATCCGGTCGTGTTGCAGGTGCAAAAGCAAAAAATGTCCGTGTTGAACGAGTTGAAAAGCTTGAAGCCGAAATACAAGATCACCCACGTAGACTCGGAGATTTTACGGGACGAGGGTATAATGCGGCCGAAATCTCGCATAGACGACGATCTCAGCCCCGTGGATTCGACGAATAGGACGATACTCGATCAACAACAAAGAGGTAGAACGGTTCGAGCGCGTAGTGTAGCTAGTTTGGAGGATCACGTATTGGTGTCGCGCGTTTACGTGGAAACGGGTAGCTTAGGCCGTGGCGTTCGTAACGGTAACAAGGAACGGAAAGCGACGTTGCAGGACAAAGAGAATCGTTCGAGGGCTCGCGTCGATTCGTCGAGGGAGCACGATCGTAGAAAGTCGGTTGAGAGAGGGGGGGAGCCGAGGAGAAAATTCGAATCCTCCTCCCCGCATCCTCGCCGGGAGGGGAGAGAGTTGCGCAGAAGCATCGAGAGGTTGGACGCGCGGGAGAGAAGTTACGAGCGTCTCGATTCGAGGATAGAAAGATCGTTGCTCCGCCATGCCGATTCCTACGAGTCGCGTGGGAGAAGCGTGGAACGTTTGGACATTCAGGGTTTGCGTAGCAGCACCGAGTATCTGAACAAAATTTCCAAGGACAGGTCGAGAGAGAGTCACAGGCACGCGGCGTCGGAGCGTCGAGAGAGAAGCGTGGAACGATTGGATTCGAAGGAGAGGAGGAGGAGCCCTCGGCGAAGCGGCAACGCCGCGTTCGATCACAGCCAGAGGCACACGTTGGAGAGGTTCGATTCGTTCGGCGGGAATAAAAGTCCGCTCGAACGTTTCGGAAGGGAGCAGCAGTATAGGGGGAAGAGCGTGGAAAGGTTGGACTCGAGGGAGAGGCCCACCTTCGATTTCGATCCCGTAACGATCGAACGTTTGAAGTCGTTGGAGAGATACAACAACAACAACAACAACAACAACAATATCAACACCACCAACAACAATAACAACAACAACGTCGTCTCGAAGGACAAAGGTGGTGTACACGAGAGGAAGGGGGAGCGGAGGCACGGGGAACGAAAGTACTCGGATTCGAGAAGGAGCTTGGACCACGAGCCGCACGATTGGAGGAGAGGCAGCGTGGAGAGGATCGAGTGCAAGGAGTCGTGGAGGAAAGCGGCGGTGAAGTCGATGGAGAAGCCTCGCGAGAGGGACGATTGGAGGAGTTTGGAGAGGGCGCGGAAGGACGAGGAGAAGAGGGAGAGGGAGCGCCAAGCTCAACGGCTCTCGATCGAGTCGAGGACCGACACCGTGATCGGCGTCCCGATCGAGATGGAGAATCTCAAGTCGAAGACCTCTCTGTTCACCGAGTACGATCCCAAGATCGTGGGCGGGGTCGTGTTGGGCTTCGAGGACTCTATGCCGAGCCACACCCCCGTCGAGCGTACCAAGAGCGACCCGAACCCTGCCCGACAGAGGTTGGGCTCGAACAGCAAACGTCACATACTGATGCATCAAAAGTCGATCGACTTGACGCCGGCCGACTCGGGCGACGAGGACCCGTTCTCGGACACGGCGGCCATGCAGAGGACCAACGTCGAGATACCTTACACGTTGCACAAGCGACACGTGATGAACGGCACCGCGTCCGACGAAAAATCCGAGTCTGACAGCGGAAAAACTGGCGGCTCGACGACCACCACGACGACGACCACCACTACCACTACTACCGCTACGACCACTACTACTACTACTACTACTACCAGCGTTCGAGATCTTCCCAAGTTACCGCTCAAGATGATCACCGATATATCCTGTTTCGACCTGTCGAAACTCTCCTCGATAGACAAACCCGCCAAACTCTCGCCCACACGACCGAGATCCATACTCTCGAGCCCCTCGTCCGACAAACCGAGAAGCATCCTGAGCCCCGTGTCCAAACTGTCGCCTACCGAACATTCGAGCAAGAGTCCGCCGTCGAAGGTCTCGTCGCCCGAGAAAACGATCTCGAAATCGTGTTCCACCGCGGAGAGGAAAGGCTCGTCGAAATTGTCGCCGATCGAGGCGAGCGTGACGATCGTCTCCTCGACGTCGTCGGCGAAAGCGTCCCCCACCGACCCGAGCGTGACCATACTCACGGTGCAGAGGAAAAAATCACCGACCGAGAGGGGAGTGACGATCGGTCAGAGGTCGTCCCTCGACTCGAAGACGAGCAAACCTTTGTTGAACTTCGCCGATGTGGTCGGGATGGAGATGAGGATGAAGCTGGAGAGGAAGTCGAGGTCCGAGAACGTGTCCGAGGCGAGGAGGGAGGACACTTTGAGAACGCCGGACGACAGTTTGGAGAAGCAGGACAGCATAGAGAAGATACCGTTGCCGGAGATACCGCCGAGGCCGGAGGAAGAGGGGAAGAAGGAGGAGGGGGTGGAGAAGGGGGAAGAGGAGAAGCCTAAGACTCTGGAGAAGCCTAGCATACCCGAGAAAACGAAACGTATATTGGAGAAGATAGAGTCGAGGTTGTTCGAGGCGAGGATCGCTAGGCCGAAGATCATAGACACGGGTTACGACGATTTCGTGGAGCCGGTAGCCGACCTCCCTCTGGACGAGGTGCCCGTCGTCAAGCCCGCCCTGGAGTTGGACAGCCTGAAAGTTCCCGAATTCGTTCCGTTCGTGTCGCGGCCCCATGGCGAGCCCCTGCGCTCGAAATCGTTGTCATTGGCCGAGGAGAAGGCGCCCATAGACACTCTCCTCTCCCCCGAGGTGGAGAACAAACACTTCGTGCCGGACGTGTCCCCGAAAAGGGCGAAGAGGGCGGCGAAACAGGAGCCGAAGAAGGATTTCAAGAAACAGTCCAAGTCGCTCGAGGCCGACAAACCCCCTCTCAAGAAAACCGCCTCGAAGGAGTCGCGCGCGTCGACACCGAGCTCCTCCAAGATCGACAAGTCCAAATTGAAATTGGGCGAGATGCCTCAGGAGATCATCATAATAGACTCGACCGACGTTGCGCCCGAAGTGAGCATCGTTCAGAAAGGCAGGTCCAAGTCGATCACCCGATTACCCGAGAAGGAGGAGCAACAAGGGAGCGGGAAAAGTGGCGCTCGAGCGAAATCAGCCTCTGTCGACGACGATCTCATAAAAATCGGCGCCAGCTCCACGATGAAATCGGAAAAATCGAGACCGAAGTCGTTGGGCATATCGAAGAGCTTGAGCGGAGGCGCTGAGAGGAAAGACTCGGCCGAGAGGATATCGCCCAAGAGAACGATCGTTGGAAGAGGAGGCGCGAAACCCCCCACCACCACCACCACCACTGTGGAAATTAAATCACCCACGTCGAAGGAGACGGTCACGTGGAAAGCGCAGCGTGGAAGCCAGAAGCAGGAGACGGAGGTGGGAGGCGATCGAGAGAGGAAATCGGGTCAGACTCCTGTTCTGTTTGCCCGCGCGCGACTCGGTCTTTCGGAGGGGAGCGGGATAGGGGCGCTTCAGAGGCAGGGGGCGACGCAGTCGCCCACGTCCCAGAGGCGGGCGAAATCGTTGGACGCGCCCGTGATCGCGGTGCACAAGCTGCCACCTGTGAACGCGTTCTCGAGCAAGGACGACACCGTGGAGGAGGAGACGGCCGAGGAGGGGGGGAAGCCGGAGGAGGCGGCGAGGCACGCGACGACAGCGCCCTCGAAGACGCAGGTGGCGCAATCTATACAGGTCGAGGTGTCCCCGAATCATAGCACGACGACGACTACCACGGATCACACCACGGTGCCCGAGATATTCACGGATTCTCTCTCGGTGACCGAGACCTCGGCCCAGTACCTCGAGTCACCGCTCACCGAGTGCAACGAGATCGTGGCCAGCGCCGATTTGATCCCCTACGAGAGGGACGCGGTCCGGTTGGAGGCGAACGGGGGGAAGGACACGATGCTGGAGTCGGTGAAGGTGGACGAGAGAACTAGATTCATCGATCAGAGTTCCGTGGAGTCAGGGGAGCAGGAGGTGGTGGGCAGGATGGGGGAGAAGATAGATCTGTTGACCGTCTCGAGGACCGTCGATTCCTCGATCCCTCGGAGATCGAGCAGCGACGAGGAAACGAGGGAGGAGAGAAGGACAAGGGGCGACGTTATCGAGGTAGATCTTCCCGACGTGACGGTGACCGCGGCAACCATGGAAACGATAACGTTCCCCAAATCGATCGATTTGGACGATGGCCAGGACATGGTCAAGTCGCCGATTCAGATCTCGATCGAGGAGTGTTCGGACGAAGAGCAGGAGGAGGAGGAGGAGGAGGAGGAGGAGGAAGAGGGGGAAGAGGAGGAGGAGGAGGTTCGAAGCGAGGGGGAGGGGAAAGAACCGGAGGGGGAGGAGAACAAGCCGTTGGATTCCGTGGACACGAGCGAGGACACGCTCGACGCCTTGGACACCCAGGTCCACATGAGGGGCATCGACAGCGAGCTGAGCTCGCCTGATTACGGCGTCGACAAGATGGACGAGAAAACGTTGGTCGAGGTCGAGCTGACCCCCGAGTACTTGGAGATGAGACGAGAGGACGAAGATGGAGGTGAATTGATAGCCGAGGAACTGCCCAAGGACGAGGAGGAGGAGGAGGAAGAGGCGGTGATAGTCGAAGAGACGACAGCCAAATTATCGACGGACGAGCTCGTAACCTCGAGCTCGAACCGTTTGTCCGTGGAGAGGAAGCTCAGGTTGAGCAGCGAACGTTCGAGGAGCGAGGAGACGGTTACCTGGACGCCTGATCGCGAGGATCCGGAATCCAGTTCCTGTTCCATCGCCCGGCCGCTCGGGATCGGGCAGATCCAGCCGATAGTTGATCGTCGAGGGGAAACGATCGAGGACGAGGGCAGCAACGGTTCCCTCAGGCAGCCCGAGTTCACCGCCTCCACCTGGAAATCATTTCCCGCCGAGAGTTCCGGCAGCTCGAGCGCCGAAGAGGGTTGGCCACCTCCTGGCCAGGACGAGAACAACGCCGTTCAATCGCAATCGGAGGACAGCAACGGGCAGAACGAGGACAGTTTTCAGGAGGATCTGGCCGATTTCCCCGGCACGTTCATCTATCCTATCGGCCCCGATATCTTGACCAGTTGCGGCACTTTCGCTCTCACGCGTACCCTCTCCAGGATATCCGAGAGATCGACCACCTCGGAACAGGACAAGAGCGATTTGGAGGATTCGTTCAAGCCTAGCTCGAGGTCGCCGAGTTTGGACGACGAGTCGTTGATATCGAGCGATCATCAACTCTCTCTTTCCTCCGACCCCCCGTCAGGTACGCCTCTCCCTTCTATATCCGAGGATCGACGCACCTCGTCCGAGTTGCCCGATATCCCGATAGACGTGACGATGGGCGAGCAACAACAGCAGCAGCAACAACAGCAGCAATACGAGAAGGAGGAGGGGGAGGAGGAGGAGGAGGAGGAGGAGGAGGTGGCGAAACGTCAAAAAGCGAGATCGAAATTGCAGGAGCAAAGTTCGGAGGATTGGCCGACTCCTCCTAGCTCGCCCGTGTTCGAGCCGCCTCCGTCCTCCATGGTGAGTCACGTGGAGACGTGTTATTCGGAGATCAAGCCCGAGGAAGCGGTGAAGGTGACGGTGACTGATAGCACGGAGACGCCGGATCGTATGGAAGCGGGCAGCGATTCGAGCGATGAGAATCGAACGTTGCACGACGATCTACACTCCACGTTCCTCGAGGATGGTCAAAGCTCAACCTCCGCTACCACTGTGGACGGTACCGTGAAGATAGCGATAAAACCGAAGTCGAATTCTCACGTGACAGGTTCCTCGCACAGCGAGGACACATCTATGGGTCTCTCGATGTCCGAATGGTCGAGTTCGAACAACACGGTACGCCAATTCTGTCAATATTCGGGCACGAAATCGGACGACAATTCGTTGGCCGAGCTCGGCGCATCGATCTCGGATTGGTCGGGTAGCACGACCGTGATACCTCAGCAACACTCTTCTTACTCCCTGGTCGAGAAGAGTCAAAGCGACACGACCACGAGCGACAAGAGCGTGACGAGTATGAGGCCGAATTCCAAGTGCAAGACGAGCGAAGGCTCGCCTCTCGCAGCGCCCTCTTCGCCGCCTTTGCCACCGCCCCCCTCCTCACCCCCCATTACCTCGCCGCCGGATCATCGTCACGCCTCGACGTCGTTGGATGTTGTCGAGGAACGATCGAAGGCGAGGAGATCGATCGAGGGTCAATCGATGAGGCGGGGCGTGTCACCGCCTCGGATAACCCTGACACGGAACGAGTTCGACGAGGAGGCGATCGACGACGAGTTTCGATTGATTTCGTCGGACGATGGCTGCGACGCGCCGCTACCCATTCTCGAGGAGGAGGAGGAGTTGGACGAGCAACTGTTGGAGAGTTCGCTCGGCTCGAGAAGAAGGAGGAGGGGACGGGAGACGGGGGAGGGGGAAGTGGATCGGTTGTACGACAACGTCCCGGCTATGAAGTACTCGAGCGGTGATCAGATTCGAATGGAGGTAGGACGTGGGGGTGGTAGCTCGGAGGATATGCACGAGAAGTATGCGGATTTGGGCACGTTGGGCCCTCGACAGGTCGACGACGATTGGTCGTTCGAGGAGGAAAGGGAGGAGACGATCGTGGAGAGGAAGAAGAGGGGCGGCGGTGGTAGATCGTCGAATTTGTCCAAGTTCGAGCGAGGTTTCTCCGAACCGATGGAGGTCGGCAGGTATCACGAGACGAGATCGACCGAACGACCCGTTCTCGTTCCTATCAGGGCGAAATCGACGCCTTATTACTCAACGACGAGTTTGAGCGGCGAGTCGACCACTTCGAGTCCACCTATGCAGATTAGAACGCAGATTCGTACGAAAACCATGTCCTACTCGTCGAGCAGAAGCCCACAGAGTGAGGGGGATACATCGTCCAGCATGGACAGTCCCGTACACACGCCTGTTCACGGTCAGATGGCGGTACGCCGAAGAAGGCGAGAAAATTTGAAAAGGCGCCACCGAGTGGCGGTCGATGTCGAGGGGAAGGACGGTCAGATTGTTTCGAGTACCGATTCGAGTTTCGACGTGGCTACCATTCCGCCACCGTTGTTGGCCGTTGAACGGTCGAGATCCGACGTTGACGACGAGGAGGAGGATATCGAAGACGAGGATGAAGACGTTGAGGACGACGAAGACGACGAGGACGACGAGAACGACGGCGACGATGACGACGAGTATTCGGAGACGAAGGGAAATCGACGACAGCAACGTTGACGGGACTGCTAACAGTTCGAGATCTCTTAACTTTTTTCTTTCTTTTTCCATTCGACGATAGGATCGTCGGGAATATATCGATCTCGTATAAGGATAATTATTTAGTAGGTTTGTTACACGTGTTTTAGAGATTCGATTTAATTTGATATACGTATACCCGTAAACGAATCTTTAATTCATCATCTTGTACGGGACGATTCGGGGGGAACGAAGCTACTCCTACTATAATGATTAATAATTATATCTAAGAGAATAAGAAAGTTATATGTGACATAGGTGATGAGAATTTTACGTATGAAATACGTTAAAATTTAATTTATCGTTGTCGTCTCGTTGTCGCTCCGCGAACGTATATACCATGGATACCGCGATAGATTTAGGACGACAATCATTGTTGGAGAAGAAGCTTGCATCGTTGAAAGAGGGAAAGGAATTTTAGTTTGGAGAATTGAATCTTCGATAAGCGACGGTCGGTAATGACTCGATCGTAATTTTTTATTTGTGTCTCGTTTCAGGACGGAAGACAAGTTGCTCAACATATAGATACTTATTACTAAACTGTTTATCGCGCACTTTCATCGCGTGGAATTGCGGATTCACGGTAAGAGTGGTTCCAAATGGAATAAAACGCGTTTTTAAAAAATCGTCGTTTTTCGTCGTCGAAAGATCGAATCGATCGGAAACGTTTATCCCTTTTTTACCGACTACATTTTCCCCCCATCGATAACTTTCTCCCACGGTGCTATTCTACGAATTTCTTTAGAAACGATCGAAAGTTATGTCGCTCGAATAAATTTACTCGAACGGATGCAAGGTTTTCGCTTTTCAAGGTGATGGAAGAGATCAAGATCGTTCGTTCCAAGCTCGGAATTTCCCTTTTGTGTCAATTATAATATTGCACCGAGTGAAAGTGTCGTATAGTTCGATTTAAAGAGGCTCGAGAACAGAGAAAGAATATTTTCATGGTTTCGATGCATTTTCTTGACGAAGAAATGAAGATCGGGTCGGAGATGATATAGAATAGTTTGTATATTCATTTTCTTTATTCCATAAACGATTTAGGATAAAAAAAATCGTATCGAGAATAAAATGTGTACAGTATATCAATCGTTTTTCTGGCGTTGATAAGGGAAACTTGATATTAACAGCGCACGAAGGGTTGGATCGGTCGAGGTCTAAATTTGTACGACGATCGATATTGATATAATGGAAAGAAACTCAGGAGTGAATAAATATCCCGTTAACGCCGTATTAACGCGTAACGTTACGTCGAGCGTAAAGGCATCGATACGTAAAAATATCTTTGCGCGATATATTTTATCCTAACGAGAATTTGCGCTTGATAAAAACGAGATACGCGTACGAATCTTTTCCTTTCTTTTAATCTTTTTCCTTCTTTTTCAAATTACGATTTTGGTTACCCTCGAAAGAGGCCAAATCGATCGAGAAAAAGCAATAATTTATTCGTAAGAGACGAATAGTTGTTGGCGGGAGTAAGGCTAGTGCCCTATGATTTTTCTACCGAGGGGAATAAGAATCGAAAAAATTGGCGATCGGACGGTGACGGATTTGTCGCGAGTTTAAGTTGCATCGACGAGCATGTCGATACGATGTTCCAATCTACGTGACTGCCACGCGTAACATATCGACGTATAACGTAGTCTGATTCGTCCCTCCGATTTTTCTACGCTTAACATTTTTCTCGTTTCGAAAATTGATTCGTTTCATCTGTATATGTACGTATGTACGTCGAGATCGAGATTGACGCGAGAAAAAACGAAAATCGTTTCTTTATCGGTCGTGCAAAATATCTGTTTGACATTTTCGGGGCGTGCAATATTGGGAATATATATATATATATTCGAGGGAAAGCGTGGCAGTTGTAGTAGTGGATTAGCCCGATTTTTAGCTTGCGTTTCAGGTCGATCGATCGATCATCGACGTTCTGTGATTCGTCGCGAATTAAAAAAAAAAAAGTGCGCGCGAAAGGGGAGGAGAATGTATATATATATAATCGTGACGCGATTATAAGTCGAGATCACGCCTGATTCCTTCCGGGCGAGTAGGGGTGGCTCGTTTGAGACGACGAGAATCCTCGTCCGTCATGGAAGCGTATAGACGATCACGTTGATAATCACGTTGAATAATCGTTAACTTACCACCACCACGTGACCATTAATCGCCACTCCATTTAGTCATTGTTACGCTATTATTGCTACACTTAATTAAAAAAAGAAAAGAAAAAAAAAAGGAAAAAAAAAAAAGGTTACTAGTTACTACATCGTAGAACGCAGTGAAGATTATACGAACAAATTAATTACGTAATATTATTTACGTATCGCGAAAGTGAATACGCGAATAAAAGGAATATGCGATTAGAGAGAGAGAGAGAGAGAAAGAGAAAGAGAGACGATGGCGAAACTCGAGTTAAACTCTTTTTACCGATCACTGCGCATGCGATCGGTAAGATTTGTTGGGAACGCCCCCACGTTGTATTTGCTCATACATATGATGTATATGTCCTTTCCTCGAGAATTTACCTTTTCGCTTACGATTCCTCGAAGCTATGCACGATTCGCAATTTCTTTCGAACGCAACACCGCGTTTGTCGGCTGTACTCGGTCGAAATCTGACGGCGAGCTGCGAACAAACATCGACGACGACGATAATGACGATGATTACGACGATGACAGCGACGACGACAGAGTAGCAGAGAACGAGTCGCGCAATTTTGCGTTTGCATGCTGAATCTATCGTGAATCGACGTTGTTGTATCCGCTGCGATGTATTCACCAACTTTATCAAATGGCGGAGAAAACACACACACACACACGGTGAAGCACAGTAAGCCGATCTCGATAACGATGGGCACTCTATACGATCGAACGAGATTTTATCCAATTCGTTTCGTTCATCCATTTTTCAAATCAAACAATGTATCATCAACTGATCATTTTTTCGTGCCATTGTTCAATTATCCATCTATGCTTTCATGGATACATATACCGTCCCTGGAATCGTTGCTTTCTTTTCGAGTTCCTCTATTTATTCTGGCTCGCGTTTCCTTTCCTTTCTTTCCTTTTTTTCTCTCTTTTTAATGAAATAAAAAACTCTTCTGGAAGAGAGTCGAAAAGTGCGAGGTTTTGGTGATCGACTTCTTTAAACGAAACCTTATCCTGTAAACAGAAGAAGAGTATCATCGTATCCTCGATCTATCGTATATGAGTTCCTTTCTGTCAGTTTAATGACTTGACTTGTCCTCGTCTTGCATTTGTGCATCGTCAATCCTGTCCTGCCATCGATATTATCATATTACACACGCACGCGTCTCTTCGAGCACTATTTTCTTTTTTCCTTCGTATTTCTATTTCGTTTCTTTGTTTTATCATCGCATCATATCACTTAATAATAGCCTATCATCTCTTCATTCACTTCCATCCATCGTTCTTATTTTTTTTTCCCTCTTCTCTTTCCAACTTGTTTCGTAGTTTGTTTCGTACGCGTGCGTGTTATTCGATTACTCGCAGCGCGTATGATGCGTCGTGTGCCGCCTTGAGATCGTTGTGTCGTCATGTTTTCGAATCTAAAACCAGTCTTTATCGACCATCCGTCTAGAAAAATCTAGACTTCGAAGAAAGTAATACGAAGACGAGCCTACTCGATACCGCGATTTGCCTGCCAAATTTATCTTACTTACTTACCTACTTACTTTTTAAGCTTCAGCTTTCGCGCTTCTCTTTGAGAAAGAAATTGAATCCGTTGCCAATGCGTTCGGTAGCACACACTCGCTCGTTTACGTTTTTCTTTTCGTTACGAGCGAATCACGATTAAGTGGAAAAAGAGAGACTACTTTAATCTGACGAGAAGTTAAAACTTCAATCGGTTTATGTATATCGATATTAGCAAACGACTGAACACTGTTCGTTACGATAAATAATGTACATGTTATGTGTAAATATATACACGTATGCCAACGAATACGTGTATATGTTTATATGCAATATATATATATTATATATATAATATATATATATATATATATATATATATGAATTTATATTTAATTATAGACGTATAAGACGGTTAGCACGCAAAAGTCGCGACACTTGCATTAGGGAACAAGGTATTAAAACTCAAAGTGTATCCAGACAACTTGTACGATCATTATTCTTGCGATTATTCCCGTGTACGATTTCTTTTATCGATCGTTTATACTCGCTTTACGTTCGATTCGAAACGAGAAACGGACACGACGTTTATCCATCGTCGGTCGATTCTCGAATCGTTCGCGATTCGATACCTCGTGAAAAATACGTGCATTGCGCATACGTATGGGACATATAGGGAAGGGAAGGGGAAGACGAAAGACGAATCGGTTAACGCAGAGAACGGAATTTCCATGTACTCTACGTATGCTTTTCGACAGGTGGTGAATACAATCGTTGGAACTACGCGAACGGCTATGTGAACTCGCCTGCTTGGCACGTGCCACTTCGTGTGGCGCAGATTCGTAACGTAATGGTTCACGCAACGCCACGCACTCTCACCAATCGATTCATACCGGCATACCCACGTTGAGACGGGACAAAGAAAGAAGTACCACGCTACATCTCTGAGAGAATCGGACCCCTTCTTCTTAACACGCTATGTGAACGGAAAGAGAGAGAGAAACGGAGCGAACGTGGAGAAAAAAGAAAAGGGACGAAAGGGAGAGAAGACGTCTTCCTCGCTCTTCCATCCACGATGCTTCGTTCGCATTCACGAGGCCCCGTCATGTTCACATGTTTATTATTCTCTCGTGTTGCTACGTGATCGTACGTGTACCCTACGATCCTGCGGAGGAAAGAGAGAAGACGAATAGATGGATCGATAGACTTTTGCCAACGACCATCTTTCTTTAACCGTTCTCATCCGGTACGAGTAGTTCGAGATTCGTTAATCGTTGTTCTCGCGATTACAAGCGCGTGCCGTCGTCTCGGCCCCATTTTGTTCTCTCTCTTACAACATCCTCCCCCTCCTTTTTTTAGACATACAGATTTCGCACACCTTCTATTACTCGTTACTTGTTCGTTCACTACCCACAAACGCCATTTGCACTGCATCTTTAGAAGGTAGAGGAATAGTCGGATCGATTTCTTCCAAAATATCGTATCCGAGCACTATTTAGAAATTTCTTCGTTTTTTCTCCATTCCTCCCAAACTTTTCCCATTGCAATCTTTCATGTACGATATTGCTTGGAACTTGTTGCTTCCTCTCTTTTCTTTCTTCCGTTAACATTTTAAGTCTGATTTGTATAGTTGCCATCTTCGTTGCGTTTCTCATACTGGTCGATTCCCAGCTTTTGAACTCCTCGTAAAGTAAATCGCATCCTTTGACGTATATACATACATATATTGTAGAATTCACTTTAGCTTGCCTCGTTGTTCTACCCCCCCCCCCCCCACCCGCCCGTATTGTGCGCAGAGATGTGAATTTTTCACGAGACGTCGACGCGCTTTTGCGGGTCGCGAATATTGTGAGAAAACCGATCCCATTGAACGCGAGTAACCGCAGCAAACCGTGTTTACTAACCGTCTCGAAACGAAACTACGAAAATCGATATTCCAATACGCGTCACAAGCGAAACGAATCGCGATGCAATGATTTAAACTCACATCTCTAGTTGCAGTGTGGTACTTGACTTTTCCGTATACGCACATTCGCGTTGAACGTGTGTCAACCATTTTTTACTTATACTTAGGAACCTTGTGAACCATTACGTAGCGAACCCTTTCACGATTCACCAACGATTATATATATATATATATATATATATATATATACATATACATATATATATATATATATATATATTTCTTTATATCGCCTGCCACGATATCTCACACCGTATTATTACCCGTATTACCCGAAGAGAAAACCACCCCTGACGATTCAACCGATTCACACACCGAACGCACCCTTACACACTGTGTCACTTATCGCGATACTTGTCTATCGTTCTTGCAACATATGTATATGACACACCATATGATTGTACCGACTTTCTAAGTTCTCTCTTCGATCCTTCTTCCAGTGTTCACACGCTCGCTCTTTTTTTCCACGTCGATTTTCCAGATACGATACGATAACGATCGATTTCTGTATCGCGATGGGAAACTATATATATAGAATCGTATCTTCATCAACCCGAGCATTCTCTCCTTACCGCTTGCTCGATTACAAAAAAATATTAACCATCTTAATTAATCGTTTCGTTTTTTTACGTTCTTTTATCTTATTTCTTCGCCTCGTCGCATTACGGTGTTGCGATCGAAGTGTGTATCAATACTCTTTTAAAGATGTTCTTCGATTGTTTTTCATGGTTCGATTAGTGCCAAACAATTTTTGCGAATAAATCCAGTTTTAATCGTATATTTAGAATCATATTTTTCTTCGGTACATTTTTTCTCTTTCTTTTTTCTTTTTTTACATAGACGGAAATCCTCGTCTTCCACGAAACGTTATCGTAGCGAACTTGATTAAACGACCTTTTATAAACTTTTTATACGTGTTATACTCTGAAAGGATTACATAGAACAAAAACGTAGTTTCTTCGATTTTTTTTTTTCGGAAGAGACAGCTTTCGATTCTACATTCTCACGTGTCGTTGGTTCTTTTCCAATTTTTATAAGGTTTGATTGTAATATTCGAGAAGCGGGTCAAACTGAAATGAAACGATCGAAATGAATTTAAACGGATGACGACGGAGGGAAGCGAGGGTTATTCGTTATTATAACTTGACAATGATAACGCGTGTCCGTCGTGTTGGCGCTCCTCCAATTTGTAATTTATATTTTTTTTCGATCGTTTATCGATATGACGTATATTTGTTAACTTTCTCTCTCTATATACATATATATATATATGTATATATATATATATACATGTATATTATATATATTATATATAAATATATATGTATGTATATATTTATATACAAGTATCTATACATACATATATATATATATATTTACACACAGCATGTGCAAACATATGCTGACACATTCACGACACATACACAATATAACACACTGATACAGGATATCGATAATACGCGGTGATTTCCCCTTTGAAGATATATATCGAAATTCAATTGTGATTCAAAGAATACAAGGAAAAAAAATGGAAAGAGGGAATCACGGCGTTCGAGGGAAGGGAAAACGACATTTCAAGCGTAGGAAATCTCTATTGTACATTAATTATTGATACATTAATTATAATAATAATAAATTATATACAAAGTCATATAGCCAGAGGTCTTCTGTGATTCCGCTTTTATGTTTTTTCGATATTTTTCGTTTCAATCTCTTCAACGATCTTTCCCTTTTTTTTTTTTTTTCTATCGATATTAGGTTTTTTCTTTCGATTTACCGTTCTCTCCTTTCTCTTTCTCTCTCTTTCTCTCTTTCTGATTCTCCTATCCTTTTCCTTTTATATAAAATTCAACGTTATTATTATTATTACTTATTAATTTGTATACTTATTAATCATTATTTATTATTATTAGAGGTATTTCTCATTCCCTACGCGTCGTCCTTTTTCTGTTCTTTATTACCGTATCTTTTTATCGCACTCCCGGATTCGTTGGTCGACCGGATGACAATACGATGTGTGAGTAATCCCTAACAGTGCCTTTATCTTTAATGTCAATGATATGTTATTATTACTATTTTTTGCCGTTGTTTCGACGATTTTATAATGGCACTATTTTCTTTCTTCCGTTCAAGAGTCTGTGGATGTACTTAACGAATTAGTTTCGCATCTTACTCGTTTATAGTAGTGGACACTTGGATATATTTTCGTTATAATTCGACGCAAAGATGGAATGGCTTCTTCTAGTCTTTTACTAAAAAAAAAAAAAAAAATTAGGATATTTTTTATTTGCCTGAGATTACACGCTGTCGAAAATAATCGTGACTGTGTGCACATCGTAGGATTTTGCATGAAACGAACGTTCCCTTTTCCTCGAAATTTATTCTAATATTTAACAAAGGTATTATTATTATTATTATTATTTTTCAAATTATTCTAGCTATTTATATTAGCTTTTTAGACATTAATTTTCTTATATCGTAGTTATAGCATCGATTTGCGGCACGAGAAATTAACAACGTAGAAATTAACTATATAGAATTCGTTTGAGAAAGAATAATAGTAGATCTCTTTTTTTTTTTTAAACGCATTCCCCTGCACGATCTTCGTGTATGTGTATATATACCACTTCGAGACAAGTACAAAAAGTTTTTGCGGTTTGTAACACGATCATAATTTTCCATTTGGCCTTGATATTTATGGATCTCACTGAACACGTGGTCGTCAAAGAACCTGACAGTATCGAATTTCAGTGGAGCCACACGTTATGCATGTACGTTAAACGGTTTAAAACCGCCGCAACTTTCGAAACGTTTTGTCTGTTAAGAAAGAACAATTTATTCCATCCAAGAACTTTTTCTCTATTTTTCTCTCTATTTTCTCTCTCTCTCTCTCTCTCTCTCTCTCTCTCTCTCTCTCTCTCTCTCTCTCTCTTTCTCTATTTCTGTCTTTCTCTCTCTTTCTTTTTCCTTTTTTTTTCTTTTTCTCTTTTTCGTCGTTGTTGCGAAATTCTACCAGGTTCTATCGGTATATGTTTAATTAAAACAATTTCGGCCTAAAGTCAAAAGAGACCGATAACAGTGCACCGTATTAGCATGCGATTCTTTTTTCGTTTCGAGCTCAACTTTTTTCCTCGACCTCGTTCATTTTGTTATCATTTTTTTTTTCCCCGCCCTTCTTTTTCACCTCCGCAATTTTTATTATCAAATTCTCTTTGTTCGAATCGAAACACGCGACACCCGATTACTACAAGGATTCTTTCTCTTACTTGTCTTCGTTTACAGATACCGAGACAGATAAACAGGGAACACCGGCCAAGAGGCAACAGGAGAACAATAACTCGGTTTTCGCCAATGAGAAATCCCCCGAGAAACGGTCGAACGGTATCGTAGTGGAAACGAGTAACGCCAGTATGGTGAATACCCCGGATCTGAGCCCGGTGAAAAATATAAGGAACGGGGAAGTCGAGGATACCGAAGTTCGAAAAACTAAGGTGATCTTTTATTCCATCATTTTCCATTTCCATCGTAATTTTCGTAAACACGTTCGTTGTATAATTGTAATTTTCTTTTCAATAAACAGAGATGGCCAACCGATAAGGCGTATTATATAGCCAAGGAATTACTTATGACCGAACGAACATACAAAAAAGATCTCGATATGATAAATGTGGTAACTTGCTCAATTCTTATACGTTGTTGAATTATTCTTTCGATTAACTCGCTCTGTTCTTCGTCATTCATTATTATTATTATTATATACATTATACATTATTATATTTTTCGCAGAGGTTCAGGGAGGAGGTATCTCGGGAGGGTAAATTGGAAGGGGAGGCGGTGGTTTCGCTGATCGAGCTTTTGGCGGATGTTCACGGACCTTGTCTTCAAGAGATGGAGGCGAGATTAGAACGGTGGGAGAGCAACGCGCGTCACAACATAGGCGATTTCCTTTACAACACGTTGTTGAACGTGCTGCCCCTTTACGATCAATATCTCGAGAATTTGATACCCGTCCTCGAGAAGATGGAATATTACACGAGGACGTCACGTCGTTTCGATCAGCTGTGCCGCGATTTCGAGGCCCAGAAGCATTGTTATTTACCGCTTACCTCATTCCTCTTGAAACCATTGCAACGGTTGTTGCATTATAACAGTATTATCGATAGTACGTTCAAATCAATTTTTCTTCCTAAATAATAATAATAATAATTCATCTATTTATACGTTACCGTGCGTTACGGTCTGGGGACGCGCATCACGAACGATCCCATTTTCTAGGGTTATTAGATCATTATCCGAAAGATCATACGGATTTCGAAGATTGTTTGGCGGCGAGGGATCGATTAGGAGAAACGTTGCTCGAAGGACTTAGCATAATTAACCAAGCGGTACGTATCGACGGTATTTCATATTTAAACGATCCTTTGCGTTTGAGTGCAATTAATAAGAGTGCAATATTGATTCGTGAATAGATTTCTTTATTGGAAAGTATATATAATCGTTACATAATTTAATCGTTCTTAAATTTGGAATTGTTTTTAAATTTGTTATTATTATTGAAATAAATTAAATTAAATAATTAGAATAATTTGTATAACATATAATCATTATATATATTTTCTAATAAAGAAATAAAGAGAGAAAAATATTATATAATCATTGTATAATGTAAAATCATTTTATGTTAAATTTGTAAGACACTCACTCATATATATCGTCGAGTGCAAAGGGTTTAAATCTATAAAATTTATTTATATTTAATCTTTTAAATGCTTCTTTTTAATTACATGTTATAATTGTAGGAAAATCTGGTTCAGCTTTGCGAAATGCAAAGGGACATCAGCGGTTTCGACAATTTGGTGCAGGAAGGACGTAAATTTATCAGGCAAGGTTGTTTGCAAAAGTACAGTCGTAAAGGTTTTCAACAAAGAATGTTCTTCCTGGTAAGTTTCCAAAGAAGACGAATATGCTCCTTTCTCTTAGCCACAACTTTTTTTTCCTTCTTCTTCTTTCATTATTTCTAGTTTTCCGACATATTGTTGTATACGTATCATACCCAACAACCAACCCAATGTTTTCGCGTTCACGATCAATTGCCGTTAAAAGGGATGAAGATTCGTGATAGCGACAACAAAACTGGGTCGGAATTTGCGTTCATAATCGACGCCCAAGGAAATCAGTGAGTATCCCTCTGTTGGACTGTTGTGCTCCGTTCAAGTAAATTATTGGATGTAACGAGGTGTTAAAAGGACGAGGCCTGTACGATTATTAAGAGGTCAATTGACTGTATAGACTTCACTTAACCGCTCCATTCTTCCAATGTGAATACGCCAGACACGGTGTAACGGTGTCGGTGAACATTTTATCAACTAGTAGTCATTGACCGTAAAAAGACAGCTTCTTTTGTTCATAATCGTTACATTCATTTTTTGCTTTTTTTATTTTTTTATTTTTTTATTACTTTTATTCCTTACGAATGATTTATTTAGATCCTTGATAATCGCTGCTACTAACGAGGAAGAAAAGGAAAGATGGTTGGAAGACTTGAACATGGCTATCGTGCAAGCTGATACCGATCCAAAGATGCCATATTTGAATTTAAAGTCTTGCAGTAAGTTTCATCAAGATCTTTTAATGATATCGAATTATAGAATTATCTGATTTTTTGTTTGATATTTAAACAAATTTTAGATTCAGCCGATGAAATGGGCGATGGTATTGGATTAGAAGCGGACCGAGGAAGTTGTGGAGGTGCTAAAGCCTCTCAACGAATCAACACGACTGTACACATGTGTTGGCATCGTAACACGAGTATCAGTTATAGCGATCAGTTGCGAGCGTTTCAAGTAAGTAAAGAAGAAAATGTTTTTATCGACGCATCCAAGAAATACGGAAATAAATAAATAAGTATTTATTTTAGAATCAACTTAGTGGATTTCTATTACGGAAATTCAAGAATAGTAATGGCTGGCAAAAGCTTTGGGTCGTCTTTACCAATTTTTGCTTGTTCTTTTATAAATCTCATCGAGACGATTTTCCATTGGCTTGTTTGCCATTGTTGGGATACACGGTGACCAAACCATCGGAGAAGGATGGTATCAACAAAGATTTTGTTTTCAAGTTGCAATTCAGAAATCACGTTTATTTCTTTCGTGCTGAGAGCGATTACACGTTTGGACGGTAAGAATAATTACGAAAAGAATTAAGATTAAAAATTTATCCTGCAAAATTTTATAAACGAGAGACAAATGTGTGTTTTTTAGGTGGGTCGAAGTGATTCGAAGCGCGACATAGCAAAATCACATTTTTTCAATGGAAAAGAAGGATATTAATATACGTGTTCTATACAATTCCAAGTAACGAAACATATGAATCGAATACCTTATATATATATATTACGAATTTTCAAAATGTTTTTCATTTGGTATAGTATTAAAAGTCGAGAAATTTCAACAGGTTAGGAGGGAAATTTGTTAGCAATAAATTTATCAAAACTTTGCGGCCTTATTTTTGGGACTGAAATTAAATTAATACGATTAATTATTATATGACTAAGATTGTAATCGACAATCAAATTGAAATTAATTATCAAATCAAAAAAATATCAAAAGGAAAAAAAAAGAAAGAAAGAAAAAAAAGAAATGTAAAGACTGTGTAAAAAAAAAATTGTAAAACTATAAAAAGACGAAAGTAAGATGTCTTATATAGAGGAAATATTATACCGATGCCTTTACCTGGATATTCTAAAAAAAAAAATTTTATCAATATAAATTCATTCTTATCAATTTTTTTGTATTTAGATTACTATGAGGATATAAGAATAATAACTGAAATGCAAATATTATTGCAAAGATCGTATTTGATTGGAATTTATATCGATAATAGACGAATCTAAATATGGATGATTAAATTTCGATATCAATGGTGAAAAACTAGATATAAGTATTGGACCAATTTTATAGTAGAATTATTTTAGCCATTCGCATTTTGAAAAAGACAATAATTTTTTTTAGTATAAAAGAGCTTTTTTGTTATTAAATTAATAGAAGATATAGAGAAATTATTTCTCATATATTCAAGATTTCGTAATTTCATGATTCTTTCTTTTTATTACTTATCGTAAACTTTTTTAAAGTTCTTTTACGACCGATCACATAGAGAGTAAGTAAATCTATTTGATAAAAAATACACTATGTGTGACGATTTTCTATGTGTATTTAAAAAGAAAGAATTCATGCAATAATGTGAATTTACATATCTTCGCGAGCGATTTATCAGCGCGCAAAAAAGTCCGTAATTTAATGGTTATCTGTTTTTTAGTTGCAATTATAATTGTTTTGTTATAATATAGAATTTAATTTATACATATATATTATATATATATATATATATAAATCAAAAACAAATTAGTTTTATACTTGAAGAATCGTATTCATATTCGCGCACTGGATATTGCGCCTCGAATAGGAGGTTATGTTTAATAGCTTTTCGAAATGCTCGTGGAGAAAAGCATCGTTCAAAAAGTTGCCAAACTTGTACGTTTATTTAAAAAAAGAAAATTGTATTGTTTTGATTTATATATGTTTCATAACATTGATTCGAAATAAATTATGTTATGTAACATTATGTATCGATAATATTCCGTAATAAACGTACATTACAATACTTTTGAAACATTATTATTAATATCAATTATAACAACGGAAATTATACCTCAACTCACAAATTACTATTCATAAACTTCTTTAGATTACGTGTTATATCAATTTTGCATGTATAAATCATGTTTTTTTTTTCATGTAATTATCATTTCTTACTTTTATAGACGTCTGAAAAAAAAGGATATACTTGAACGTAATACTACAATGTACTATATTCTAATAAGGCAAATAATTTTTTCAATCGTATAGAATATGTGTTGGAAATACCCATAATAAAATTACAATCGATCGTACGCGATATGCATTAATCGTTTCCACGTTATCATTGATTAATAGTGGATTCTCATTAAATATCGTAATTGAAGCTGGTCAAACAAGTTTTTAACGTGAGAATTACGAATATAAACTATCGTTGTACCGAGAGTAGATAATAATCGGTCTTTTGGTAACTGCGAAACACAGAGAGTTACGTTTCCGCGAAATAAATTATCCGGGTGGATTGTTAAAAATGCAGAGTATAACTATGTATCGTATAATTATCATTATATATATATATACATATATATATATATGTAATGGATAATATGTTATTAGATTTAGGTCAATGTCTAACTCCTAAGGTTATCGGCATTTCTATTCGCGTGTACAAATTTTTATCGAGGATCGATCGTTGCTCGATGGGATTTATTTCCCGATTAATCAATCACGGTAACAATTTTTTGTTTGACGATTTTTTTTTTTTTTCAGTGATGAGATTCGCCTTCAGCGATGTTCAAAAATGTTCTACGTCTCTACGCTATGTTATTAACATTGCTTGCACAGCAAAGCATGATCATTGAACGAAAAAAACACGCGAAATTTCCAATGACGTAATCCTAGCCAGCCAGTTGGTTTTACCGATCGTTATCCTTTGTGTTTTTTTCGTTCCCATCGGGAGATGCCCTGGTCCTAGATCACACGATGAAATTAAATTTACATTGTTCCTGCTGAAATTCTATATAAAGGATAAAACGAACAATGCTTCTAACATCCTGTTCCACGTGTCTTCAATCGATTCAATGTTGCTGTAAATGAATTTATCGAAAAAGTATTTGGTCGAAGGATATAGAAGAAAGTATGAGAATTCCAATAGTAGTTGTGTAGCTTCAAGGATTTTGAAATCGACTGTAACGTAATAATAGAGAACATATTTCTTTGTTTCATTTTATTCAAATACGTGGATGAAAAATTAGAATTTAATAACTTTGAAGTTATAGACGAACCAACGATAACAAATTTAAACGGCGAAACAGTAAAAAATATAAAGGATACGTTGATACGTTATTACGATGAGGATCTTCGAGTTGATTCCATGTTCTGACAAGCGGAAAGAAAAAAGGATTTGACGATTAGACATGTTCATCATTGATTACCTTGGCCGACCGTTATTTTTTTACACTCTTTGAACTGTTTTATACTTGGAAGTGCGTTCGAAGAAACGGGAATGGTTACAGGAAGAAGCGCGAGAAATTAGAGTGGGAGGAGCGATATAAAGATGAGCGTCTTGCGAACGATCGGAATAGAAGAATAGATCCGACATCATGTGGAAATATCGAACGATCGGACTTTTTGCCTCACTGGCTTTTCTCTGTATTCAAGCACAAGGTATATTTTCTTCATCAATTTAAATTGAATTTATATACACATATATCTTGTCTTTCATTACCTTTTCTATTGATTTTAATTTTTTTTGCAATGATAATCTATTATGCAATAATTTTGCCATTTAAAAGCTTATTTCCAACAAACTTGGAAT
Source organism: Apis laboriosa (assembly GCF_014066325.1). Taxonomy (NCBI): domain Eukaryota; kingdom Metazoa; phylum Arthropoda; class Insecta; order Hymenoptera; family Apidae; genus Apis; species Apis laboriosa. The sequence goes on from NW_025223857.1 coordinate 390,949, forward strand.
ATTATAATTAATTATTTCTTTACTTATAATTTATTAACTTTCAGCTGCAGAGATCATAGTGAAACGTCATTCTTTTGGATTTGACGATACCCTAACTTCCCATGGCAAACAATTTCTCTCTAATTTGCCTGGATTAGGCGGTGGATTAGGCGGTGGATTAGGCGGAGGATTCGGTGGAGGATTCGGTGGAGGATTTGGTAGTGGCGGTGGTGGTGGTGGTGGAGGAGGAGGCGGAGGTGGATTTGGTAGCGGTGGTGGATTTGGCAGCGGTGGCGGTTTTGGTAGCGGTGGTACCAAAGGAGGATGTTCCACTGGAACTTGCGCCGGAACTGGTGGCGGTGCCGGTGGCGGTGCTGGTGGTGGTGCTGGTGGCATAGGAGGATATGGCAAACCTGGATGTAGTAGCGGAAATTGTGGCGCCGGAGGTGGTGCTGGAGGACACGGTGCCGGCGGAGGTGGTGCTGGTGGATACGGTGGCGCTGGTGGATACGGTGGCGCCGGAGGTGGTGCTGGAGGACGCGGTTCCGGTGGAGGTGGTGCTGGAGGATACGGTGGCGCCGGAGGTGGTGCTGGAGGACATGGTGCCGGTGGAGGTGGTGCTGGTGGTGGCGCCGGAGCTGGAGGTGGAGCTGGAGGATACGGTGGTGCCGGAAGTGGTGCTGGAGGATACGGTGGCGCCGGAGGTGGTGCTGGAGGACATGGTGCCGGTGGAGGTGGTGCTGGTGGTGGCGCCGGAGCTGGAGGTGGAGCTGGAGGATACGGTGGTGCCGGAAGTGGTGCTGGAGGATACGGTGGCGCCGGAGGTGGTGCTGGAGGACACGGTGCCGGTGGAGGTGGTGGCGCCGGAGCTGGAGGTGGGCCCGGAGGATACGGTGGCGCTGGAGGACGTGGCGCCGGAGCTGGAGGGTACGGTGGTGCTGGAGGTGGCGCTGGAAGTGGAGGTGGTGCCGGAGGATATGGCGGCGCTGGAGGAGGAGGCGGTGCTGGAGGATATGGTGGTGCCGGAGCTGGAGGTGGTGCCGGTGCACATGGAGGTATTTCTAATTATTTAATTAAAGGATATATATATTGTATTATTATATATATATTATATATTGTATAATACATTTTCTAAACTAAGTTTTCAAAATTTTAATTTTTTAAAATTTTATTTTCAATTCAAGCAGGTTCGGCTGGTATAATAAAGACTGGCGGCCCAGGTGGTTATGGTGGTGCAGGTGGTGGAGCAGGCAGCGGTGGTTATGGTGGTGCAGGAGCTGGAAGCGGTGGTTATGGTGGTGCAGGAGCTGGAAGCGGTGGTTACGGTGGAACTGGAGGTGGAAGCGGCGGTGGAAGAGGTGGTGCCGGTGGTTATGGAGGTGCAGGTGGCAGAGGTGGTAGCGGCGGTTACGGTGGAAGTGGTGGTGGTAGCTGTCCTGGAGGATGCAAAAATGGTTACGGAGGTGCCAATGCGAACGCCAATGCTTACGCAAGCGCGAATGCAAATGCGAACGCAAATGCGAACGCAAGGGCGACTGCTTCCGCTAATGCCTTTGCTGCTTCAAGTGCGTCCGCAAGTGCTAATGCAAACGCAAATGCTGGTGGCGGTGGTGGATTTGGAGGATTCGATGACTTCGGTCCTGGAGGCGGCCATGGAGTCGAGTAAGTTGAAACATTTATATCGATAAATATAGAATTTGATAATTTTTTTGGAAAAAAAGAAATTAACGATTATATGTTATATTTGTCGAATTAGTCTCTTCAACCGCATGGGCAATATCGACGAGGGAGTTAGTAAGAGCGGTAGCGTGGACAAAGCCAAAGGCGTTTATAGCAGCAGTGCAGCCAATATCGATTCTACTGGAAAGGGATCGTACAAAGTATCTGCTGGAAAAATTGCTTAAGCGGTCTGAAAAAAAATTCAAGTCGATATTCTGAATCGAAAGCAAAATTTAATCTATTTTAAAGAAATTTAGGTAGTTAGGAAGAAAGAATTTATATGAATTTCTAAAAGAGTTGGCAGAGATCTAATGGATTATTTTTTGTTATTGTTTACAATTTACAATGCATGTTATTATATTCATGATAAAATGCGTCACTTGGCGTCAGAAATCTCTTTTTTTTTCAAGATTGCAACTTAACACTGTGCAGTTCGAATAAACATTTAATCTGTAAACAATAAACCAAGAGGAATATTTTTATAATTCAAATCTATTTAATTTTTATCAACACCTTTTCAATCACCTTACCTCTCATCTTATTCAAAAATAATGTTCTAAACCAATATATGGGCGCTTATGTGGCCAAGTGAATAATTCACATCATTTTTTATTATCATATTTTTTGAATCAATTTCAAGGTAAAAGTATTACGCATTATTTTCAATAATAATGTATCTCATGTTTGTGATGATTCGTTCGATAAAATTATCCATTCGAACGGATTGGAATGATGATATATTTATTTAGAGATTCTCTTACCAAGTGTAATAAATAATTCATAAACTGACACACGATATGTAAGCGGTTATCTTCGGCATGTATCGATGATATAACTGGCATTTCCACGATGTTATATTTAAATTCATTAGAGCTGCTTTTCACATTTAAAGTATGCATCATCGGTTTGTTTTACTATTTGTCAAATTTATTTCATTTCATTTCATTAATTCTCTATACTTTTATTTTCTTATTAAATAAATGATATTTTAAAGTATTGAAAATGAAAAAAGAAATTATTCTTCGAATGATTATTTCTATACCAATGTTAAATTTGAACATCAACATGATGTTGTTAAATGTATTTAATAACAGGTAATAACGTCTTCTGGCAATTTTATTATTCATTGTTCAAGGTCGACTCAAAATAATCAATGTAGCAATGATGTATAATGTTTTTTATTGATTTGTATTTTTTTAACGATAATACATCAAATCCGTTTATAACAGTATATCCGATTCATCAATTGCATTATTATCTATCGAAATATCGCTTGATAATAATCTCAGAATAGTGATCAATCATTTCGAGGAATTGGCAGTAATTCTCGGATCAATTATCAAGATACGCGCGTGTAGGATTATAGATGTAAAAAATAGCGACTTTTTTTTCATACAATATTGTATCATAAACTAAAATAAATTACAAACAAAAATGTGCAAATGAGACAAAATAAAAGGATCTTTTTCGTAATGTGAAAATGATTGAAATTTATTTTCAATACTTGGCAATGTCATCTTTTTTCGTCGATTATCCTTTCACATGACTTGGTTGTCCCCCTAACCAACCTAAAACAGCGTTTTATCTTTCAAGGAAATCTATTCTTTACACGTATGCAAATACGTGACGTATGTCACGAATATGATTTAAAAAACTTACTGCCAGCGTTGCTGCTTGCATAAGCGGAAGCACTGCTGGAGGACCAAGAAGCTGCATTCGCTCCGCTAGAAGCCCAACTTCCACTGCTCGCCTGTCCAAAAGACGGTGCTGAAACGTGGAGAGATGTAATGTAGAATATTTACAAATTTCGAAACAACATTTGTAAATATTGACATATTAAATATCATGAAAAATATAATAATCACAAAAAGTATACGATAACTATATTATATTATGAATGTTATGGAATTACACAACGTCGTGTAAAAAGAGAAAATGAGATTCAATTGCTATTAATTAACAAACCATGTCACTGATTTATGTTTTATCATCGATCAACCTGACTGAAGATCAAATGTTTCCTAGACCTTGAAACTCTTTCCCATTGCTTTCACGCTCATTGTATTAATCTTTATCTAAAGTTACTAACCTTTAACCTTTTATGATCCAACATGTATTTTCCGTTTACTTTCGAGAAATCGGAATTTCTAATCGTTAATGTAACGAATGTTTTATGTATCTTTTTGCTTCGATAAGAAAGTCATAATTGAATAATAAGATTATTCGAGCAATCTTCAAACATGTACCTCCAGAGCCAGAATAAGAGCCGGAATTGGCATAACTAGAAGCTTGCGAGTTAGCAAAGGATCCAGCAAGGTTTCCAAATCCTGTCGAACCAATTCCAATACCTCCTCCGCTTCCCGAGCCGCGATTTGTCCCAAGTGGATTTTTCGTGGCTGATGAGCTTCCATCATTGGTCAATTCAGGATAATGGCTGACAGGACTTCCACTCGTTTGTCCTGATCCGGCATAAGTTCGATCGATGGCTGGAATCAATGAATCAGATTCTCCTGCTGTTTTGTCATTGATTCCTATATCTCCTCGTGCAGATCCTGATCCATGGAGGAAGGGATTGTCTTTGCCTATTGGTCTAGTTGATTCTTCTTCGATCGAAACGACATTTTTATTACCGCCGCTAGGATGCGCTACTGCTCCACCGATGGAATGACTCCAAGCTCCTGAGATGGCACCAACGTTTCCTTGCAGAAAAGGATTTCCATGACCGATCGGTTTACTGGTACTTGTTACGATTGGTCCGCCTAAAATTTAAATTGTTAATACAATTCTTTGTAAATGGAATCAAAAAGAAGCTTAATTTTTGTTTTCATTACCAATTTCAGGGATAGGAATCTTCCCAGTTAGAAATGGATTTGATGGATACGATCCTTCTCCTTCCACAATCTTATTTGTTTTATCAAATTTGTTAGGAACATACGATGGGCTTCCTGGCCCAGAAACGCAACTAGTTCCACTTACGCAATTATATGGACTACTACCACCTCCAATAGGAGATCCGTTAAATGGTTGACCACTCGCCCCAGGAAGAATTTTTTGAGAGCTTTGAGAAAAATCATTTGAATACGCGTCAGAGCCTACTATTGGCCCAGAGATCTTACTAATGTCTACGGAGACACCAGGTTGACCACAAGAATCTGGTGATTTTCCATTTGTCTGACTGCCACATCCGTTCCTACTTTCACAACCTCGAGATCCGCTTTGACAACCCGATAGAGGTTTCGTTTCGTCTGGGCCTTTGTAAGGTTTGTGCTCATAGGAAGGCTTTGTTGTTCCACCATAAACGCCAGATTGGTAAGTAGGTTTTGTCGTTCCAAAATCGCTATAAGGACCAGGCTGGTAAGAAGGCTTTGTTGTTCCAATACCGCTATATGGACTAGGTTGGTAGGAAGATTTCGTTGTTCCACCATAAACGCCAGGTTGATAAGCAGGCTTTGTCGTTCCAAAATCGCTATAAGGACCAGGCTGGTAAGAAGGCTTTGTTATTCCAATACCGCTATATGGACTAGGTTGGTAGGAAGATTTCGTTGTTCCACCATAAACGGCAGGTTGATAATCAGGCTTTGTCGTTCCAAAATCATTATAAGGCTGATAAGAAGGTTTCGTTGTTCCAGTTCCACTATATGGACTAGGTTGATAATCAGGTTTTGTCGTTCCAAAATCATTATAGGGCTGATAAGAAGGTTTCGTTGTTCCAGTTCCACTATATGGACTAGGTTGATAAGCAGGCTTTGTTGTTCCAGTACCACTATATGGATTAGGTTGATAGGAAGGTTTCGTTGTTCCACCATAAACGCTAGGTTGATAAGTAGGCTTTGCCGTTCCAAAATCAGAAGGAGGCTGATACGAAGATTGCGTTTTTCCATCATAGGAAACAGGTTGATAAGATTTCGTCGTTTGAACATTGTCGTAAGGATTAGGTTGGTAAGAAGGTTTCGTTGTTCCAGTACCGCTGTAATTAGGCCGATAAAAAGGTTGTGTCTTTTCATCAGCATTTGAAGGTTTATGTCCTTCGGGTTTTCCCGAAGCAGGGCTCACGTTTATATAAAATATTTTACTATCTCCATCCTTCGACGCATTGGTTCTAGATCCTGCATTCGTACCCGAAGAACCTTTCACGCTGCTATAACCTGGCTTTTGAGTTACAGATGGTGCGTTATCACTCGGAAAACCAGACGTTTGTGCAGTTCCAAACGGGGAACCGTTAGAAGCGATTGGAGATGAATCTGTGGAACCGAATATTGGCGTCTTGCCTGCACCAGAATCGAGATTTATTCCAACGTGAGAATTGGCTGTATTTTGCGATGGTCCACTGTAAGGCCCTGTATTACTTTCTAACGGTTTACTCGCCGAGTATTGTGTGTAAGGTACGTTTTGCGGCGGTCCAGGATACCGCCCTTGTCCTATATCTGATCCATATGAAGGTTTATCACTATCGTATGATCTCGTTGGTTGGCTTCCAGACTTATCAATACATTTTTCATAGGGACTACCCGAACATCCGGACGCAGGACTGCCAAAGTAACCAGGAGAACCTTGTTTGACAGGAGAAGCACCGCTTGAGTCTGAAACGATACAACGAAATTCAAAGTATTACGAATTTAAGGACAAACCATTAATTGTAAGTGTATAGTGAAGTGTATAATGATTCTAATCAACCTTGAGCACAGCCAGTCTCGCGTTGATAATTTCCTGCACATCCAAAACCTGTTTTAGGCCCATTTTTATCCGTGGATACATCTGCATTCGACCAACTTCCAGGAGCCGAGTTCCACGCGGAAGGATGCGAACCTGTTCCAGGTGTTGGACCATCATATCTTTGGTTCGGTTTTGAACCAGGTTGTTGATTGGACGGTTGTTGTGATCTGTGTGCATCTGTGGTTTGCGAATGGCCACTCATTGGTGTCACTGTTCCAAAAGGAACACCGCTTCCTGTGTACGGTTGTTGACCATTGAAAAGATTAGGCGCGGCTAATTTCTGCACCCCAGGAGGCGATCCTCCTTTGCTTTTCTGCCTATGATCGTGAACTTTATATTGTCCATCGTCCCCGTCGTAGCACTCGTCTTCGTCTTCTTCTTCTGGTTCAGTTTCTTCTTCATCCTTCTCCCAATAATCATCGTTCTCCCATTTACATTTGGACCATTTGCAACCACCGTCTTGGTGGCCTCCTCCACCGTTTGGCTGGTTGTGACCGCCACTGGTGTCGTAGCTACGAATTCCTTTGTGTCCCTCGTTTCCTATAAATGCGCTTCCTGTTCCCGAAGAACTATATGCATTCGCCGAAGCGCTGCCTATACAATTGATGAAAAAAGAATTAGTGAAAATTTTTTAAATTCGTTTCCTCTTATCATATCTTTCTTAAATATTTATACGTACTGTATGACAGACTGCCAACATTTCCTTCGTACGCTCCTGAAAAATATATATTCAAGTACAATATAGTGTATTGTGGCCATAGATATTCTACGTTTTTTTCCTCGTGCATAGTTGGAATATGATGTAACAATGATGAATCGATATTGAAAAAAAAAAAAAAAAAAAAACTAACGTAAAAAATGTTGAGAAAAAAGAAGGAGGAATGTCGATTACCTGAATCCGCGACGAATATGGCGAATAGAAGGACGAATGTCGGGAAGTAGAATGTTCGAATAAATCCTCTCATCGTAAGATTGCTCGATTACACGATCGAATTCTTGCCTGTCCGACCGTTTCATGCCTCGAGTCATTGCGAGGTGAGTCTCGATCAAATACTTCTATATATAAGGATATCCCCGGCAGTGAAAGGATTTATCGTCCCCGAGCATCATCCCCGACCCAGGAGGATGAGCATCTGAACGTGGGTGGCAATGAGTAATAATTGTTTGACTCTTTCTATTGCATGCTGTTGCGTGAGATGATAGCAATAAGAACGCTAAACGACTGGTTTTAGCCGGCCGGCTTTACTTCGACTACGTCATCCAGCTTCAGAAGTTTCCACGAGATACACGATTCACCTCACGTTTCTTTTGAAAACGAAGGAAGGATCATGTAAATTAAAGAATGATCCAGACTCGTTTTTTTCGAATTGATGACATTATTCGGCAGCATTATACGCTTGACATTCTCTTCAACAGGATTTTATTTTTCGTCTTCTTTCTGGTTGTTTAACTATTCTGTTGCATTTTCTTGTGGCATAGTTACGAGCAAGAGAGAAAAATCTAGTCACGCAAAATGCGAAACTTATCGCATATAAATCGTGGTGATTTCGATACTCGGACAAATTTCTTATTTTAATTTAAAACCGCGCTAATTTTTCTGTATTGTTATGTTAACTTAAATTTTTCATTATAATAGAGTAATATATATATTTTTATGCATTTTCCAAGAACAATGAAGAAGAAAATCAACGATCATATAATTATTATGGCATGATTGCAGAATTATTTATAGAACGTATTGATACTTAACAGCGTTTCTTTAAATATCGATATCCTGGATGGGAGATTATATCGGAATACGGAAAAATCGTAAACTTTTGATTCTTTAATTCGGTTAAATGATTATGTGATTTATTTATTATTTTTGTAATATTAATTGTATCGAGTTGGATATATTTGTAATATTTAAATTGTGAAAAATATTGTATTAAACAAATTGTATAATAATATATATATTAAATATTTTTTATTTAACTTTTATTATACGAACAAAATAATTAACATAAATTTGCATTAAAGCTTATTTGAATTTCCCGGTTCTCGCGAACGATAGGAAAATCGATTTGCGAGTGTAGTATACTATCGATTGCAACGACCTGACGCCTTACCTCGCTGGAAATGATACTTTGGTGATTGGTGACGCACGGTAACGGGTGACAAAAATCCTCTATGGTGAAGTTTTAATTTCATTCAGCGATATATTTTCAACAAGTAAGTTTTATTATTTCTTTTCAATTTTTTTCGTTCATATATCGTTAAATATATTCCTTTCTAAATATTATTACGCCGTATTTAATAAACAAAATGCAAATTGTTCGTACATTCTAAAAGCAATGTTCGCGCGTTATTCGAATATTTTGTTCGAAAAATTATAAATATTCAATAGCTTTGCAGCAAACACGTTCACATGGAAATTTATATGTACATTTCGAAATAGAGCATGAATAAAGACAACGATTAAAAATGTTCTGCGGGTCACGTGTTGAGAAATGTATGTTCTAATTGCCCACTTAACCCCTTTTCGATGTAGAACGGTTGGACAAAATACTGGTAATATTAATTTATTAATGATTAAAATTTTCTATATGTTATCTGCATCTTGTCTGTTTAGTAGTAAATCCTTTCATTATGGGTGATTCTGACGATGAATACGACAGGAAGAGGAGAGACAAATTTAGGGGAGAAAGAACGGAATCTTATTCGAGAGAAGGACGCCGAGATGACAGGAGAAGAGATGATTGGGTGGATAGGTAATTTCTAATGTATAAGTATTAATAATAATAAACGTTGATACATATATATTAAGAAAAATTTAGTTTAGTTCTTGTGTTCGATAGCCTCTTGTACTTTTAACAATAGTGATTATTTCAGAGAATGGTCCAGTCGGCCTAGACAACGTCCAGATTATAGAGAATATCGGGGAGGTGGAGGTGGAGGACGCGATAGATATAGTCCTGGTAGGTCGCAAGAGATGGCTCCTCCTATGAAAAGGATGAGAGCAGATTGGGATGACCGACCAAGATATGGACATGATTATTATGGAGGTGGAGGAGGTGGTGCAACTTCTTGGGGTCCAGATCATTATCCACCACCCCATCATGGCAATCATCACTATGGAAACCATGGTAACAATAACAGGTTTGTGTTTCTTATGTTATTTCTAATACAGATTTTCTTTTTTTCTTTTCTTTTCCTTTCTTTTTTTTTTTTTTTTGTGAATTTGTTCTTGATTTATAAACAGCATTGTCATGAAAAAAAGAGGTTGTATTGCAACTATGCAAAAGAGGAGTCGATTCACTCCAAGATTATTAGCCCGATTGAGGTAGCACTAAAATTTCAAATTTTTTTGGCTGATTGTTAATTGTTTCATGTTTTGTGCAGTCGAGAAGTAGCCGGTAACTTCAGCAATTCCAATGTTGAAACTCAACCACCAATGATGTCTTTCAAAGCATTTCTTGGAACTCAAGAAGATTCAATTACAGATGAGGAAGCTATTAAGCGATATAATGAATATAAATTGGAATTCAGAAGACAACAATTGAATGAATTCTTCGTTGCACACAAGGATGAAGAATGGTATATTTCATTTTTTTCATTCACTAGATAGATATATATGTTCTTAAAATTAATTCTGATATAACGGAAACGAAGCTCAGTCGTACTTAAATGTGGATATAAAAATAATTAATTTCTACAGTGGCTTTCTCTCTTATTCCCGTTAAAAAAACAAACTTGTAATTGTTGTCTTCGCAAGACGATTGTAATTATTTTTTGCGCGAAAATTGTATCCACTGTAGAAAATAATCTTTTATTCCTAACGAATCCATCGAACTATCTGTTCGGGTATGTATGCTCAGAGTGCATACGTATATTGAACAGAAGGACGTTAAGGGTGTAGTAGCTTTATAATTTTTGCTAAATTGCAGACACAATTTAATCGGTAATTGCAAGCAATATGACCAGCTCTGTCTATCCCTACAGTGTACAGCCAGCAACGCCTTATGTCTTGGGCACAGGTCACCTCGCTCGTTTATTTTTACGTACGATATTTTATGCATTTCGCGTTTCGCGCATCGCAGAAGAATCGAGGTGTTTATTAGGTAGTTAAACAAAAATGCGAGCTGGGCGCGCAAAGCCCAAATATGCTCGCGGTAGGCCGCGTTCTAAACCCGTTTAATTATATTTGACATTACAAAGATATGCTATTGTTGCAATAGATCTCTGAGTCGACGAGAAAACCGAATGCAAGTAAAAATATCAGACTTTACAGGTGAGGCTTCATTCTGTAACTGACAATGTTGACAATAAGATTGATAATATTTAAATAATCGTCTTGAGGAAAAGGATACAATAATACTTAGTTACAAGGAATGATTCGCTCTAGATATGGATGGGATGCGTAACAATTACTACTTACATTATTCAACACCTATCGCGATAAATTTATCACGATTATATAAATACGTTTATAATTGATTAAAAGCACGTTTGTGCTTATATAGATATATATATAAATATATATATTCTCAGTATAAAGTTATATTGAGAAATTAGTAGAACTAACTACTATGTTAATTCCAATGCACTTTTTTTTTTCTGGATAAATGATAAATCCACAAATTGTACGTCTGTTTGCTTTAATTGTAAGATAATTTATTTCAAAATCGATTCAAGTACCATATTCTTTTATTATCAGGTTCAAAATAAAATATCATCCAGAGGAATCAGTGAAGAGAAAAGAGGAACAAGTGGCAGCTTTAAAAGTAAGTAAATAAATTATGGATAAAATGTAAGTTACTTGATAAATTTTTTCTTGATATTGATCGGTATTCTTATATATTTTTTTCTTTTTCTTTATAGAAACGTGTCGAAGTATTTTTGGAAATGCTCGAAGCCGAAGAAATAGATAAAGTTTCCGTAGATGCCGATCAGGCTGATGCTTTACTACATTTATTAGATGCTGTGGTCATTAAATTAGAAGGTGGTACGGATGAAGATTTACAAGTTTTAGACGTAAAACAAATAAATACAATTATAACTAAAGATACAATTAAAGAAAAAGAGGACGTTAAAAGCAAAACTATGAATGATAAGAGAATTGATAATAGGTATGGATTAATGTTTGTAAAAAGGAAAAAGAAGAAAAATATGATAATTTTGATATGATTTTGAATTTTATAGCGATATGAATAAAATAGATGAAGCTTCACGGATAGAGAAAAATTTAAAAAATGGACAAAATACAGTCGCTGAAGATAAAAACATAGAAAAAGATGAAACTTTAACAGAAGAGACTGAAAAAGTAGAAGAAAATACAGAAGAAACAAAAAAAGAAGGAGATTTAGAAAATACAGGTATATCTTTCGTTTATTAAGTAATATATGTTATTATTGGTATATAATTTTCAAGTTTTTTTTATAGATAAAACGGAAGAAAGTACTACTAAAAAAAGGAAACGAACTGATAGTAATAGTAGTAGTAGTAGCAGTAGTAGCAGTAGTAGTTCTTCTGGCAGTGATAGTAATAAACCAGATACACCGAAAACAGAAATTCGTAAGTTTAAATATTATATATTATAATTTTATAAATTATAATTTTCATAAAATTGCCAATTATTTTAATTCGATTTGTTTCTAGATATAACTGAAAAAATGGACGTTAATGATGAAAATACAGATGCACAAGATAGTAAAGAAGATGACCGAGAGACTAAAGGAGATAGTGAACCACAACCGGAAGCTAAAAAAACCGCTATGGAACCAGAAGCAGTGATCGATTTAGCTAGCGAAGATAAAGAAAAAGAACCCAGAGCATTACACAAGACTAGCAGCATTTTTCTTCGTAATTTAGCACCTACAATAACAAAAGCAGAAGTTGAAGCGGTTAGTTATTATATATTATAAATATATATATATATATATATATCATAAATATACAATTAATTATACTAAATAATTTTTATTAAACAGATGTGTAAACGTTTTCCTGGATTTTTACGAGTTGCCATAGCAGATCCTCAACCAGAAAGAAGATGGTTTAGAAGAGGATGGGTATCTTTTGAAAGACAAGTAAACATAAAAGAGATATGCTGGAGTTTAAACAATATTCGAGTATGTTAAAAAAATAATAAAGATACACATGAATAATAAATATAGATTAGAAATTAAAATTTATTAATTTTTACAGTTACGCGATTGTGAACTTGGTGCTATAGTAAATCGAGATCTTTCTCGTCGTATTCGTACAGTAAATGGTATAACGTCTCATAAACAAATAGTCAGACACGATATCAAATTAAGTGCTAAAATCGTACACAATTTGGATAGTAGAGTTGGTTTATGGAACGATGAAAAAAAAGATGATAATTCGCTTAAACAGGACGATGACAATAAAGAAAATAAAAGTATTCAAAATGTACATGAAGTTGAGCAAGCTGTAAGACAGCGATGTAATTTATATGTTTAGTTTAGATTTATAGCATTCTCGTTAAAATATCGTGACATATGTTTTTATAGGCATTTGGATTGTCATCTAAAAATCCCGTATTGAAGAATATAACTGATTATCTAATTGAAGAAGCATCGGCTGAAGAAGAAGAATTATTAGGAATGTCCGGTGATCAAGAAGAAGGTCAATTAGGAGGTGATGGAGATGGTCCTATTGAAAGAGATCCAACGCTTATCAAGGTATTAAAAATACATCAATAACATATATTCGTTTATTATTATTCAAATGCTATTTATTTCTAGGTGTTAGACAGATTAATCCTTTATTTACGAATAGTTCATTCAGTTGATTATTATAATCATTGTGAATATCCAAATGAAGATGAAATGCCAAATAGATGTGGCATAATGCACGTCAGAGGATCTCCTCCTACCGCCAAAGTTACTAGTACTGAGTTATCAGAATATTGTCGTAATTTTGAAAGCAAAATGACAGCATTTTTGCAACCAATTGCGACTTTATCTCAAGAGGAATTTGATAAACTGGGTGCTAAGAATGCCGAAGCGTATCCTTTATTTTTTTTTTCTTATATTGATACATTTTTCTTCTTTTCTTCTATTGTTAGAACTTTTTTCCCTTTCTTTGTTTGTATTGTTTCCTTAATCTTTTTAAATTAGTGAGGTAGAAAAATTCGTGCAAGCCAATACACAAGAGCTATCAAAAGATAAATGGTTGTGTCCGCTTAGTGGGAAAAAATTTAAAGGACCAGATTTCATTCGGAAACATATCTTTAATAAACATGCAGAAAAAGTAGCAGAGGTGAAAGCGGAAGCGGAATATTTCAACAATTATTTAAGAGATCCAAAAAGGCCACAGCTTCCCGAACATCCAGGAAATAAAGCACCTCCAAGAGAGAATTTACGCGAAGGATTTACTCCTTATGGATGTAGCACGTAAATATCAAATACTTTTAAATTATTGTTTCATTGAAACTGATAAAACAAATAAATTTGTTATTTACATCTTTTATATTTCATAATAATATCTAATTATTATAATAGTCAATAATAAATAAAATGATTCTGTTTCTAAAGATTTGGAAGCTATGGTAGTGGTTACGGTGGTAGCAGAGGAGGATATGGATCAAGTTATGGTGCAGGATTCGGTGGAGGGTTTGGAATGCCACGTTCCAATCGCGGTGGTTTCAACAGAGGACGGTAAGATATTCTATATTGTTTTATCGTGTAATTTATTGACTTTTTCAAATCAGTTTAGAATACGATGAAAAACAATAGAATTATGAACGAGTAAATATTTTTTTTCCAAAAATCGATCAGGATCGGTTTTTTTAAATTCTTTTTCGATGTATTGAAAATCGTGGTGATACGCTGTTTTACAGGGCTGCACCAGAATCGATTTCGAGGCCTATTGTTAGTTGTTAATTTCGACTATCTAGATATGGACATATTCTAAGTTTTGTCAAGTATTGATCGAATATTTATTTGAATTTTTTATACGTAAATAATAATAATAAAACAAATTCTATTCAATATACAGTATTCTGTTGCTAGCAGATTTTGATTATGTAACACGTAATATTATCAACTGTCCAATGAACGCAATGTGTTACAAAATCAGCACATTTTTGTCTTTTTTGATATGGAATAATTTTGATAACTCATATATGATATCATATTCTATATTTTAGTAAAAACAATTTCTCATATAATGTTCTTTAATGAAAAAAAAGACAGAATCGGAAAATAGAATCTTATAGAGAAATAGCAAATAAAATTTTTTTTAATATTTGTACTGTATATGTGCTTTTATTTTATATTCCATATTTCCGTTCGTATTCTATGTCCAATTGATCGTACATTATAGATTATTTTTAATTATTTTAGAACTAATATTTACACATAGTTATTTTTTACAATAAGTATTTTAAAAAAAAAGTAAAATTTATTAATTTTTATTAAATATTACAGTGGCGGAGGAGCAGATTTTCGACCTGTCATTCATTATCGGGATCTTGATGCACCAAGAGAACCAGATGAATTTCTTTAAATAGCATTAAAAAACAAAAGATTGAAGGAGGATTAAAAGGATTAAAAGGAACGAATTGGTAAAAGCAATACGAAGGTCTGTGTATTAGATGTATCTGTATATAACAAATCGTAGAATCATATACATACATATTATAAGACTTTATACAAATGTCTGCAGTCACTTGTATACAAAAATATATCTACGTATTCTAATGTGTGTACAAATTGACGCACTAGTAGAAAAATGCACATTAAGAATAAAGATCTCCTATTTAGTAAATAAATATTATAATATTTGCAATATACATGAAAATAATGTTTCGTCGAAATAATGGGTAAGATAAATAGATTGCAGTAAAAATGTATTTGTAATCTATCATATGATACAATAATAAAATATATTGTTTCCTAATTACACTCTAATGTTACGTATTTTATTCGTGAAATGTTTATTCCGTACCATTGCACGTTTATACAGTTATGTACAACGTTTAATTACATTAATCCGTAACAAAAATACTGTAACGCAATGTAAAAAAATATCTTCAATCAGATATTACGTAAAATTAAGAGAATCGATCCTTGCAATGCCTCTCATCGCTTCCATCACCGCAATCATCGATCCCGTTGCACTTCATTCCTTTCGTAATGCATCTATTGTTTCTGTGCGAAAACGAATGGCATCAGGCACTTATTAATTAATCGATTATCATCAACTTACTGGCATGTGAATTCGTGTTTATTGCATCGTCCTTGGCATCCATGAGGTTCGTCAGATCCATCGAGACAATCTGGTAGGCTATCGCAGAAGCGAGCTTTTGATATGCACTGTCCATTGCTGCACGTGAACTCGTTTTCCGAGGGACACGCTGGTATGAAAAGAAACGTTGTTGCAAACGTGTTACGCGACTATGAGTTAATATACACATAAGCAGATTTGCATTCTTTCAGAAGCATGGCAAGCTACGATATTTAAATTCGTATCGTTCGAGAGTTCAAATAAAATAAAAATTTGTTATATTGAAAAGAATAGTAAAAACATTTTTTTGCTCGTCGAAAAAAGCGTGCAATGCGTTTAGCGACAATTATTAGGCAGGCGTGTTTCGTATGAAGCGAAAATTGAATGTATATATCAAATAAACGAGTATGTACTCACACCCACCGAGATTATGACCTACGAAGAAGAACAGAAAAAAAATTTAACCCAGAAAGAAAAAGAAAACCAGTGAGAGAGAAATGTGTGTGAAAAAAAAGATAAATAAAGAAACTGTATTGCCGACGATATACGAATAACTCGACGGTCGACGAACTATATAGTTAGTATAATCTCGGAGAAAATCAAGTCCTACGATTATCCAATGAATCGCGTGAGAAAAAATATATACGTAAGTTGGTAATTACTTTAATTTTGACAAGTCGATAATCCGCAAACCAACGGCATACGTTTCTCGTGAATACAACAACAAGTAGTTACGCATATCTTACCTAGAGTACAATTAATCTCGTCGGCTGCGTCCCAGCAATCTATCTTGCCGTCACATCTTCTTTCCAATGGAAGACAGGAAGTCTCGTTACCACATTGAAAATGTGTCTGCAAATCGCAATCTGCAAGAGGAGACAATTATCATTCTCATATGTTTATCTCTCTACGATCACGAAAATCTAAATTCGTGCATTCCTCTGATGTTTTAAAACCAAATGTATAATATGCGTTGCTGACTTTTTACCGTCGAATTATTATTATTATATTGTAACAAACCAATAAAGAGTGAAACCTCACAAAGCCTGGCAAAGTATCTGCAAATCCGATCACGGAAAAAAAGTCGTGAGTCGCGAAAAACTGGGCTAATGCTATATGCTTGTACATACCGCAATTGTATTCGTCTGAATGATCATAGCAATTCATGTGTCCATCGCAATGTTTCTCGAGAGGGATGCATAACGTATTTAGACAAGCCCATTCGTTGTCCAGGCAATAATGTTCCATTTCAACGCATCTTTAAAAACGGAAAAACGTTAAATTAGCAAGGCAAAACGAATTCGAATTACAATTGTTTTACAGATATGCGAGATGCTTACCTAAAAGCATCGGTATCAAGACGATGACATTTTTGTTTGTTGATAAGACAGAAACCGGCACATCCGGTTGGATCTTTGGGATCGTTGGGTATCCTGCAAATCGGTACTTCCTCGTCGACAAGAGCAACGCAAACCTCTTTTGGCAAGCAATCGTCGCAGTATCTGGTGGAATTGAGATTCGATTCGATAGGGCTCGTAACTTCCGTTTCCGCTTCCGATGTTGGTCGAGTATGGCTCTCCGGAAATGACGAGTTACTGTTTAAAAGAATACTTGGGCTGGTGGCAGGTGAGAATTGCGATGATTTCGTTGATGACGTCGTGGTCGTTGTTTCATTCTGTTGTTCGGTGTTATTACTCGACGACGAGTTATTAGTCGAAGATTTCAGGTACTGTTGAATTACCTGCAACTTTTCCGGTTCTGTAACAAATCGTTTCCATGTTACAACGATTACGAGTAATATGATTGAACGAAAGCAAAGACAAATATCACTTTCAATAATCGAAAAAATCTAACGTCGTTTATCAGTTAATTAGAAAACGTATCTATCTTTTATATATATCTAAATATACCATAAATGAAATTCTCTTAATGCAATTTTTAATATACGTATATTTTTATCAAACTTGTATATATTTATATGGTTGATATTATATGCTTGTCTAGATATGTATGTATGTATATTTGTGACGTATGTACGTTTGTAGATGTACATGAATACAGGGTATCTCACCATTATTATCTTAATTTATGTCACTGTCATTATCCTCAGCGAAAATTATTTCAAGAATGCACAACGTGATACAATTATTTTGTTGTAGATGAACACATCAAATTATACGTTATTTGATATATTATTAAACGCAACACTTTCTTTTCTCCTTTTTTTCCAAATTCCCTTTCCTAGTTTTTCTCACACTTTTCCGAATTTCTTGCTTCGAAATATTTACATACAAATTCATTCACATTCATTTCTCAAACAAATATTTTTGAATCTCATAAAAATGAGCGTCGCGTTTCTTTCTTTAATTCTTGCATCTGTCGATGGGAATACATTTTTATTTATAAATTAAATAGCAACCGAAAAATTTTGAGGATCAGCGCCATCTCGCGTTTGGATCACCGAAGCTTCGACTTGTTAGTAGAAAAGCAGAATATGCAAGGAGGTATTCGATAGACAAAGAGAGCAACATCGTGCGAGAAGGATAGAAAAAACGTGCCACTATTTTTGGTTATGCGACTCCTAATATTTTTCTAATATAATTACGCAATATTGAAAATTAATTAATTGCTCCTTTGTTGCTAAAAATATCTGCACTTTTGTACTCGCATTTTGAAGCTGGAACCTTAAACAAGTTTCTTGTATAAGTTTTAACGCGAAATTCTTTCTAATTAATTATTTATTAATAATTAATACGTCAATATGGCGACTGACGCGATCGACGCTCGATGCATTTTTCGCTAATTTCTCATTGTTACGAAATTTATTTCCAAATAAAAATGTATGCATTTGAAACGTTACATCTTCCTCTACATTCCCATATAATTTTTATTCATAATTTCGTTGTTATTTGAATGAATAAATTTATTGTTTATTACTATGTTAGAGAATGGAATCATTACGATCCCGACATTCTCCGTAATAATCATTAATAAATAATTAATTAGAAAGAATTTCGCATTAAAATTTACACGAGAAACTTGTGTAAGGTTTCATCTTTAAGATGCGAGTATAAAAGTGCATAAATTTTTCGTAACAAATGAATAATTAATTGATTCTCGAAGTTGCGTAATTATATCATATAAAAATATTAGGAGCTGCATAACCAAAAATAGTGGCACGCTTTTTTTCATCCTTCTCGCACAATATTGCTCTCATTGTCTGTCGAATACCTCCTTGCACATTCTGCTTTTCTATTAACAAATTGGAGCTTCCAGCGTCCAAACGCGAGATGGCGTTGATTCTCAAAACTTTTTAATCGCTATCTACTTTATCGGCGATATGTACATCTTTATACATTATATATCCCGTATATGCATAGCTTTACATCAACGATACGTATATTATGTTATACATAAAAGAAAATACACGAGCATTCATTTAACAGAGATGCAAGGATTAAAATATAGTTTCATTCACTAAACATGCGTAAATATTTAAAAAATATAAATATAATAAGGATATAAAACATGTAAATACAAAATAATATATAATATTAAAATGTAAATTTGTACACTTTTATACTTGCATGCATATGCACTTTTAAATGCATATAAATATCAAATTTTAGAAACTTTTTTCTAAAATTCTCGGATATTGAAGGAATTCAATCGCACATATGATTTTACATTTCTTTAACACAAGTTTATCGTGAGTGTACCACTTACCAAGAGCAATATACAGAGCGACAGCACCGACGCCCAAAAGCAACACGATTAACAGAACGAGGGATCTGGTGCATTTGGAAGCCTCGAGAGGATGCTCCAGATGCAGGGTCCAACCGTGTCTGTGCTTTCGAAGTCTGGCCGGATGCGGAGGTGGTTCTCTTCTGACACAGCGTCGTAAGTTAATGCGATTTTGGGAGGACGGGGTGTGCGTTCGAGCCGGGAGGGAGTAAGCCCTCTGAAAAAAAAAAAGAAAAATATCGTATTATTTCGACCGCTCGTAAATTCGTAAAACGACAGAAGACGACATTGTCAGCCACGCGTGTAACGAATAGATTCGCGATTTACCTGAAGCTCAGCCATTGACACTGCATTCTCCTCGCATCGGCGATATAGTTATAGTCATTAGATGCTCAACAATTGCTTATTTATTATCGATGACGTATCCGAAAAGTAAACAGAGGCGCGGCAAAAAAGCTAGATATAGAACATTGCCAATTTTTCTCTTGGGAAAAAGGCGAGGAAACACGGATTAAAATTTTAAATAAACAACTTTCTCCGAGTATCGTTTTTTATCTCGTTTTTATATCGTTTTTTATATCGTTTTATGTAATCTTCGAAGCGTTAAATATAGTAACGACGTCAGAGATTGTCAGAGAATGGTGTTAAAAATTATGTGCTTTTTTTTTTTATAGAACGGAAACGGAAAATAAATTACGACGACTGAAAAACTGTTAGGAACGTGTGCGGATGGATCGTGGCTTCCGAGGTAATGGTCCGCGTTCAACTGACCGTTCTCTCCGTAATATTCCGTATGCGACACCTTATTCGACGCTTTGTTTCAAAGCACCGACGAAATCTGCACGATCGATGCTCGATCGTTAAATAATGAAACAGATTTGAAGCGAGTTCTTTTAATAAGATTTTTAAAATTTTCTTTGGCAAAGCTCGTACGCGTTACGGAAGAGACGCGTGTGTGTACGACGGCGTGGCGCGTCGCCGGCCGACGATCATCGCGTCTGGCTATAGATAGACGTTTTCTACTTCCGTTCCGTTTTGTTCGTTTAGGGCGGACAAGTGCCAGACACGGCAAGTGCGCTCAAAATCGACTCTCTCCTCTCGTCGAGAAAATAATCATCGACAGGTCAAATTTCTCGGATATTTATATATCTGGCAATCATATCTATATCTCTAACTTAATCGTTTTAATACCTTTTTCTCAATTCTACGCGTCATTCTAATAATTATCAATGAAATCTATAGTTGTAACTGAAATAAGAAGAAAAGAAATACGATACGATGTTCGAGTCGCGAAATCGATACTGTAAACAACTGAGAATATTCTTTCGAATGATACACGACTGTTTAGAATACAAATGAAGTGGAAAAAAGATTTGGTCGGCTTCACACGAAGCCTGTTCAACCACGATGAATCGTAAAAATTGTTATGCTGTTACGAATTATTATAGGTATACCTTGATGAGTTACCTTGATGAGTTACCTTGATGACTCATAATTTTAATGCGAAAGGAATGATAAGTGGAGAGATTATATCTCAAATTGATAGATCAAAAGAGGAATTAATTATTTTCATCGCGAACATCATTTATATTTTGTAAATGGAAATTTATTGTTATAATATACGGATTTTATCTTTTCGAAAGTCTACTTTATTCTTATTTTATTTTTTAAATAACGATCTTGTATTTATAATATATATCTCTTTTTTTAAACTATTTGTAATTTGATTTATGTTTCAAAATTATTATTTATTCGTTCTTTCACATAAAAGAATAGCAAGAAAATATTACGAGAAAATTGATTGGGAAAATACGAGATGTCGTGAATGTTAGGAAGATTAAAACGAAATCATGACCTAAATGATAATTATGCTTTTAATATTCTTATGTCCGGGACAGCGCGAACGCAGTCCCGACTATCAAAAATTATACGCCCGAGATACCCACATTAGGGGTATTCGCAAGGGTCAGCCTAACCGTAGTGCAATGGAAAAGCCTCGCCCTGGAGGAACCGCCTTCTTGATCACGGTAACCTCTGCGCCAGGTAAGTATGCTTTGCTCCCCTTCGAGTCACGACTTATCCTATCCATTGACCGATATCACCAGCGAGAAACTCGTACTTCTCGTCGCCATCTAGCGGATAATCGGGTACTACACCACTTATCGAAATGATGGTTCCCAACCTGCTCTCGTATCTTCGACAGTGGATCCCAATCTATAACCTATCTACTAGTACAACGAAAAATCGATATCTCGCACAAATCGAGGCAAGTTTGAAAAATGTAATCTAAACAATCGATGGCTGAAAAACATTTGTGATTTTATCTCGGCCGTGTTTTTTTACGTAAGTACACGCGAATATACTTATACAGTTTATTCTTCCAGAACGAAAAAATCATTTTTTATCGAATAACAAACAATTTCGAAAAGGAATTTTGAAACACTTACCTGAAATGTACCATGTTGTTTAACATCCGTGCAGAATATCGATGCCCCCTTAGTATACCAACGTTCTTGAGAATATATGGAATTCACTCTCAAACTTAACCGACTTTTCTCTGATCTGATCAGAGCGTTGTTGTCTTCGTTAATCACCGTGGGTTTGGCAAGATTCGTGCAACCATCCTTTCTTTCGATCAAATTTACCGGTGATCCTTTTCCGATTTTCTCGGATATCGTGAACACAGAGGACGAATCGTTACCCGTTAACTCGTTCGCGTTGCCGTTCGGCGAACAAGCAGGCAGCATAGCGAAATTGCACGGATCGAGGATAGTTTGCGGATCATTGGATACTTGCAAACGTTGCTGTTGCTCTTTCTCACAACGGTTTCGTTTTCTCTTTCGCCGACTTGGCGCTGTTCGCCATCGATGAACGCGGCAACTTTGCTTCTACAATGCTTGCAGTCTTTCTTCCTGCGCCTTCTGTTCGGACGTCTAGAGTCTGTTTGGAGAGCGGTCGACCGTGCTCGAGACGAGAGAGCATCGTCGACGAAGGTATTCCACGCGACATCCGTATCCTCTCGACACCCGTTGTTCCTCTTCCGATTCGTCACGCGGACAGAAGAGCTGGTGCCGGTAGATGGATCAAGGCCTGCACTCCGCCGAAACGGAAGCGTCGAGTTGCGCTCGAAGACACCGGCGATCTCTTCTCGCCTGTCCAACGATCTCGTCGACGTGCCGCGATCTCCCGACACGAAATATCGTTGAGCACGATTTTCGTTCGAAAGTCGAGATGGCGTATGCGTCGAGATATCCTCCGCGCCAGGCAAAATATCCTCGTACACGTGGGTATCCGCGTTCGAAATCTCTCGTGATTGCTGTTCTTCCTCGAAACCTTGATTCTCCATCTACGTTCGAGAAAAGAGAAGAGCACACAGTTAGAACGAAACGAATGATTTATGATTTTTTGACGTTCGATCGATCGCTTTATATTAATTATCGTTAATATTCTCGACGATCGTCAATTAGTCAATTAGAGTTTTTTTCTCTCGAGGAAACGAAACAACAACGATTCATTTATCGATTCCTCTATCGAATGTGGGTAGAGGAAACGTTAGAGATTCTCACGACAACCGATTCGACCTTCTTTGTAACCGTTAAATTAATGGATATCGCAACCAACTATATACTATCTACTATTATATCTCTCGGTATTTCATCGATCAAGGACTTAATAATTATCGAGCGATCATTTTCGAATTCAAACGTTTTTCTCTTCGAACGAAATAATTCGAAATTCGTTCTCTCGATCATCGATTCATCGATCGATCGATTCATTCATTTCAGAAAAAAAAAAAAATTAATACCCACAATTGCATGGTGGAGAGTTGGAACGAAGGAGCGATACGTTCGGGAGGGGGTATTACAATTAACGGATCGGCAATCTTTGTGGAGCTAAGTAAATAGCGCGAGGGACCCGTAAATTGAACGGCGAAAAAGAGTGGCGCGGAGAAAAGAGAGTTGCGACGAAGCGAGGGAGAGCGGAATTAAACGTCTCGTTGGGGAGCATCCCGACGATTGTCGCAATTATCGCGACTTGACTCTCCGATTGATCCCGTCAAAAGCCTCTGACGTCATCGACCTCGTAGATTTTTCGGTGGATTCTTATATCTAGTTCGCGATCCGACGCCTTTTCCAATTTTCGAAGCGAAATCGAAATCGTTTAACCAAATCTTGCGAGAAAATAAAATCGACGCGGTTAATCTCCGGCTTTCTTATTAGAAACGGAATCGAAGACCCAGAAATTAATTCCGCGCTCTCTATCGGTTCTGAGTCAACCACGCGCACGGTGACGCATTCCACGCGATTTCTAAAAGGATTGCGTACACAACGAACGCGTTGCTTCTTGCTCGTTGAAACCACTCGTCGAATGGAAAGACGGAAAAAATGTCGAACGTGCGCTGAACGTGAAAAGGATGACTCGATGTGGCAACGATGTGTGAAATCACGCGGAACCGGATTTAAAAAGTAAGCAGGAAAAATACGTTGAACGTTTTTCTTACGAACACTTTTCGATCGCTATCGATCTTCGTTCAAACGATACGACTCGCGTTAGTAAGGTAAGTAAACGAAGGGGTCCCAATGAAGAGAAAGAGGAATGAGAGGAAAAGGAGCAAAGGCGTGAATCGGTCAGTCGAGCCGATGGCTAATTAGTTCTCGTCCACGCTTCTAAGGCTGCCCTCTCTTCTTACGTTGCACTGTTGTTCCGTCCATCGTGCGCTCAATTAGAGGTTAACCAATTAACGAACGCACCGTTCCGCAAAGGGCTCGGCGCAGCTGGCGCCTAACCTCTTTGGCCTACGCTTCACTTCCTTCCGTTCACGATCAACCATACCAATTCCATCGAATAATTTTTCCAAAAGTTAAAAAGATCGAGAACATGCTTATATTCCTTCGATCATTCGGTACCGTAATTGGTCCGCTGATTGAACGATTTCGATTGGATGATTTCGAATAAAAGCGCACGAGGCCGCACGTGTAGAGGGCGACCGTTTCAACAATTAGTCACGTTGCGACACGACTCGCCGCTTCAAGAGCTCTCAAAACTCTGTTCCATCCACTATATTTTCGAATTTAGATCGAAGAAATTCCTTGAGAAATATCGCGAACGGAATATCGGAATACAGTTTGGAAGAGTGGCAATAGGTTCGGTAGCACGTGTCGCGCCATATGTCGACGCACGCGTTCGGGCAGTGTTCACAACTCGTTTCGAATACGAGTGAAATGATATTTGGAACGAATTACTGGCATGCATCGTTGCCTTGGATCGTTAACAGCCGCCGAGCTGTTTCGCGATTAAACGCCACCGGCTAATTGTGACTAGTTTAGCGTAGTTAGTGGTGATCGATTATTAATTCCGGAATATTCGACTTAAATTCTTGTTCGACGTCAGTTGCCTCATCGAATCTATAATCTAACGTGAGTTTTCCCTACGAAGAAATTGATATCGTGTATTTAATAATCGATTGAAAGTGAAATAAACGAAAGAGATTATGAATAATATTTAATCATGATTGTATACGAAATAATGAAAAAAGAAAGGTTCGTATTCATTGAAATTATTACATACTCGGTAGATTCTGCGAGAACGATGATTCCTCCTCGTTGTTGTTCCATTCTCGTGCATAGTGATATCGAGGAAACAACAATGGCGCATTATACGAGAGCGTGGTCGAGAAGCAGGCCACGATTTTTCGAGAAGGGATCGCGATTACGACATTCTTCCCGTTTACCCGGCTCCAGATCGGGACCATTAATTCTGCGTTTCGTAGCTCGCTTATTATCCTGCCTACCTTCATATTTGCTTTGCTTTAATTCGTGAACATCGATATCGAACGACCAGCTAGAACAACGTCCCTTTTTCTCAATCATGTATCTGGTGGAAGTAGCACATAACAACGGGAAACGAAGAGAAAAAGTGGAATGAAGAAAAATCTAGTCTATAGTTTGCGTGGGAAATGCGAAAACGTTGGTGAAAATGCGCGACAGTTAACGATCGTAGAAAAACGAGCGAGTCGATGTTAAAGCGTTCGATAACAACGCATTCGTTACAGTTGCGATATCCTGCCTGAGGAAAACTGGAACGTTACCTATGTAACGTTAATGAATAGAAATTCTTACGCACGGATTTCATTTTTTTTCATCCTACTGTACTTTATCTCTTTTTTTCAAGGAAATTGGAAAATTTATTTTCCACGTTGTTTTTCTAATTGCAACATAAATTTAGTTGAGAAAGAAAGTGAATTCGATAAAAGGCCAAGCTTCTTCTATCTTAATGACGCTTTCGTCCGAAGGGGATGTAGCTCAGTGGTAGAGCGTTCGCTTTGCATGTGAAAGGCCCCGGGTTCGATCCCCGGCATCTCCAAACTTTTTTTCTCATCTCATCGATTGTTTTTATTCGACTATATATACATATTGCCTTTTCCCCTTGATTCGATCGTATCTCTGTAACGAATTGAAAATATAAAGTTCAAAGATGTCGATTTATCCGAAATAGATTCTAATTTAATAAGTCGTACCGATTAACGATTATTTTTATTTAACAAAATTAAGAATCTGTACTCGACAAAAACGATTTATTCGAGATAAAAAAAAAACAATGGGCATTCGAATGTAATAATTGGAGGCTTGGTTTATTATGCTCCTAATAAGAGCGATATATCGCGTCGATTATCCGCTAAGTATAGGGTCGAATGCTAAGGGTTATTGGCAGTGAGCATCGGCCGATGACTACACGTCACTGGCATGCACACAGTCGTAATTCATACAGTCGGCTATAATAGCTAGCTCTGGATCTCTGTACCCATACACAACTATGCCCCTTGTCTCCTTTCTTCTTCGTTGGCCCCCTTTGCCACGAGCAACACAAATAAATCATGAAATTCATTGCTGACCATTTCTCCAACAAATCTTTACGGAATCACTTTGCGTCAGACTTAATTCGTCTCGTACGAAATTCGCTCGTACCAAGGATAATTGACTGATTAACGCGTGAAATCATCAACGACTCGATCGTTCTGTATTAAACTTGACTATTAATCAACGTGATTCGATAACGTAACAAGCGGATTGGAATTATTTTGGCGCAACGAGATGCTTAGTAGCGATTAAACAAGTGTATCTCAATATAAGATCTCGCTATCATTGAGAAGTTAGCTTACTTTTCATGAATTTTATGTGAAAAATAATAATAACGAATAAAAAGGAGAGATTAAGAATATATAAAGCAAATTTCGAAGAAGATTCGGAACGTTTCGCCGAGTAGCAACCTCAAGCTCTTTCGATCGTAGCCAAAGATATAAATACCCCGCGTGTACGAACTGTAGTCGAATTGACCGCACAGAGTCAGTAGTATCGCTTCTTCCGTGCCGTCCATTTTCATTTTTCCCCACCACTAATTGTAATCGAGAAGTTCGAACGGAATATTTCGTCGACGAGCGACATCTATATATATATATCTCTGGAAGAGAAGAATTCGTAAGAGAACAAAATTCCCTCGAGTTTTTCACTCATCGTTAAGAGAAGGATTCTTAACGCTAATGGCCAATAGGTTTGAGAATGTCGAGCGTGTAGAGCGGTGAGGAAAGAGAAAACGAAGGGAAGAGAAAGAGAGACGACTAACCGACAATGGGACGAAAGAAAATGTTCCGGTTGGCCGCGCTTCGCTAACCGAGGGTCACGCGTTCGCTTTTATTTACACCTGGCACATACGCATACATGGCGCCCACGCAACGCTGACTCGTGCACCGACTATGCCTGCACCCTGTTCCCCCAATTTTTCCTTCTCTAAACAGATCTCGACCGCCGTTATCCGAATCGAGATTCGATAACACGGCTAGATGAACTTTCAACCGAGTTATAATCGCAAACGGTTACAACCGACGGGATATAAATAGAATGGCGTGAGTGAGCCAAATCCAGGAAAAGTTGGTGGTCGTGATACTACCGGCTCCCGTCGTGATGATGCTTTCGCGACACTTTCTTCGTTCTTCCGTTCCTTTCCTTTCCGAGAAACTGTTTGCTAAATCTTTCGATGTTCTAAATACATATCTCTGTGACCTCTTAATTCGAGTTGACTCGCGTGAATTTCCAAAGAGAGATTAACGAGGAATGTTAACGAGGCGTTCAGGGTAACAGAGTGTACGGTGCTCGGCTTCATGCACTCGAACCACTCGAGTGTATATATATATATATATATATATATACACACGTCGTTTTCAACAATGAAGGAACTTCTTTGTTCGAAAAGAAGACCGCGAACTTGTTGACGATCGCCGTCAAGTCCGATCCTTGACTGTGACAAAAGGTAACTGTAATTTGTTATCGTAGTGTGACGATCGATATCCTTGTGAATAGCAAAGCGTGATACAAATCGCGATTTGGATCCAATTTTTTTATCGGTCAAACAGTGAAACTAACGAAAGATTAGGCGATCTACAATTCGTTCTTGTAGATTGAATAAATACGATAACGTTCTTTCTATTAATTGATGTTTGTATTTGTTACGATAAAATCGAATCGCGAATGCAAGGAACGAGAGGAAAGAATGAAACGCGGGAAACTCGATCGTATATGTCTGCTCGAAGTACTAGCGCGAGACGAAATAAATTTTTCCGTTGTTATACAATACTATACGCGAATGCGCATACAATATGCATAAGACGCGCTACTTTGCAAACTGTCGTATACACAACGGGGAAAAATAATCGTTCGTCAGAGCAACATACCGGATAAAATATAAAATTACTAAATGATTTAGCAATATTAAATAACTCTCCTATTTTTTAAAGGATAATGAACTCATTTATAAAGAATGAAAAAAAAAAAGAAACAATATTTAAATGTAAATAATTTTCCTTTAAACGATTCTTTTCAAATATCAGAAATTCCTATAGTCATATTATTTCCCGGAAGTAGAACGAGATTAACATTTCGAGCAAAATACTAATTGACAACATTCTAGCAAATGAATAAAATGACAGAATATGATTATTTGATGTTTCGATGTCAGCAATATTCGTTTCATTATATATATTCTGCCATTTAACACTGCGACATACACATACGTTAAATTTTTGAAAAATAAAATTATTAAAAAACTATTAAAAAATAAACTAAAAAAAAAATAAAAAAATTATTAAAAAATGAATGTTATAAAACTGAATTTATTAATGTAAAAATATATAAATATATATATTACTCACCTTTGGTATGTTATAACAATCTCATGTTTTCCGTAAAATAAATAAAGACGAAACAACTGTTTTCAAAAAGGTTCAAATTTTTTTACTTGCCGATAGATCATTAATTCTTTGATCATCGTTATTGTTTATTTCTATAAAACGTCACATGTTGATCCCGCGCGCCGTTCTTTACTCCGGCAACGTGTATCCGTACTCGATGCGCACTTATCACGCATCGATGTTTACGCACCGAATGCCGCGCGCACTGTGAATGACGCGCGGCAAGATATACCGTGCCGGTCTGGTCTGGCACAGTTGTCAAGTACACAATTCATAGCAACCAATCATGAAACATCTATATATTTAGTCAGCCAATCGTATTTATACAATCTTTTACACGTGACAGTCTTACCGACTGTTGTATAATTCTTATATCGATATTTTAAAAATGTACCGCCAAATTATTGAATTTCTTTTTCAACGAAAAACTAATTTTTTTCTTTATATATTGTATATAAATTTTGACAATCTATTTTCTGTGTAAAATTTTATTGTGGAAATTTAAAATTGAATAAAACTGTTTCCATTTTCCGAATATTTAATATAAAATTAAAATTATGAAATTTTTTAATTGTCAAAAAATTTATATAAATTTCAAAATTATGGGTTACCGATTGGTGGTACGTATTTGTCAACATCGTATTGTACCATTAGAAATGAATTTTCATAGTTTGCACATTTCGTAACAGAAAATAATGGATTTCTCTAAACAAAAAATATACATATATCGAAATAATAAACGATGCAAGAATCGTAAAGCGCAAGACACAAAAATTTAAATTAGAACATGAAAGAAGAAAGCTATTGGTAGATATGTAATAAAGAAAATCGAACTATATAAGGTGGCGCGGTGGCATGCATTTCGTGGTAGAATTATGATTATGGTGCAAGCTGTAGCTCGTGCGTTCGATGTGCTCGTGATGTCTGTACTCCTGACACTATTCGTCGATCAAGTAAGAGCGACGACGAAGAAACGTTCTAATGATGCAGCTCTCGTATACCACTGCAGCATGCTATAGCCCCGTAGAATGTTAGCGCATATCTCGTGTACCAGTGTCTCCTTGTTCTATTCTGCTCGACCCGAAGTCGATCAATACGTCGGTTTTACGCACGGTTCGTCCGTGTCTAGACAATGAACTCTTGTTCGTTGTGTTTCTCATTCATGCGTAAGTCTTTTCCATATCCATTTTTTCTATGACAACTCGAAATGCCATGTTTTTTCCATCGAACCGATACAGTGTTCGACTAATTGTTATTACACCGTACGCTTTCTTGCGACGGAAACAATCTTTTATAGACGGATGATCCCTGAAGGGTACGAGAGTATCGATGGAATTTTGGTATAGCAAGTATCGTGGCACTATATTATTTGACATAAATTGATTATAAATTTTCTATATATTTAGTTATTTTTTCAAATGATTTATCTAGTAGGAAATATTAGACAAGATATTTAAAAAAATTTGCATGCAATAGATTTTTCATAAAATTAAATTGAATGTAATATTTTTTTTCATTTAATAATAATAATTCATTTTTTTTCTTTATCAATATCCAGGTGTCTTCTAGGCTATGCAATGGGGGACACGTGTAAGTTTTTATTCTTTTTCTTTTGCGTTTAAACTTTTATTTTTATCGTTATTAAAATAGATAAAAAAAACTAGATTTACTTTTTAGCTGCTCTCCTCCAAAAGAGTGCTGTTCCTTTGGCTGTTGTTACACAGTATTTCAACTGCACTCTGCATCAGACATGTTTAATTTCTTGATTTGGACTTATTGGTATTTATGGTCAGTAAATTAATTTTATAATTATATTTTATACTTTTGTTTAATTAATTGTTTTATAATTGTGTGTAACAATATTTAATAATTATTTAGGGCAGCAGTGCTTGTCGGATTGGCTATAGCAGCAGCATGTGGCTGTTGGTTATGGAAACGTCATCATTCATTTCGTCATCGTTCATGGTCTCCAGAAATAGTAGAAGATTTTACTTCCTCCGATAGAGGATCTTCAGTATCCTGGTACTCACCACCTCGTTATAGTCGTTCTGGTTCCTTTGTTCAAGCATTACCACCTCCGTATAATGAGGTACATAATATAACATTGATACAATATTTATATTTTTTGATATCATATATTTTATATTTTTATCTTTTAGGTTACAGCCAAACCAAATCTATATCCATTAGTCATTGGATACGATGAAGGATCTGGTAAAGGAACTTCAGGATTTGTAATGCGTTATTTTAGATCACTCTCACATGCAAGCACATTAGATTCATTAGGTTCAAGTTTTATGTGTAATATGGTGAACGAGGCAAATACCATAATTCCACCACCGTATTCGTGTAACAATAGCGTTGACGAGTTGTCTGCAGTAGAATGTGCAAGGATGGAAAATATGGATGTTGGATCCGTTGTATCATTGGCTAATCATAGGACTACCTCTGACATATCGAGTTTAGCTGCTCAATCTCCGTGTTCACCACCACGGGCTACTAGTCCAACAATAGAGGTATTCGGTTTTGCTTAAAAAATAATGTTTCAAAATAAAATTATATATAATACATATATTCCAATATATATATATATATATATTTTTTTTTAACGCGTAATATTATTTTGTAGTTACGTGAATTGTTAGATAAAATTCAACAATTACCCCAACTACCGGGTGGACATAGTACTGTATTGTCTTGTTATCAAAATCGACCTCAAGTTTTATGTACATCGAATGCAAATGGCTCTACGCAACGGCCTTTAAGTCCAGGTGATATTGGATCTTATAAAACTAGACGGACGCGAGGAAAAATGTACATGCCATTAGGACTTCCAAGTTCGAAGAACAAGACTAGACGATGGCTATCGCGATCAGCACCGACGACACCTTCGGGTACGATACCAATGTCTTTTTTGCCTGGACAAACTAGACGACCTTCAGAAACAGATAATAATAATCGGCAAGTAGTTCCTTTGCTTTCGGAACAAGATGAAACGGAAAGCAATAATGTAGATCAGATGAACAACATTCCATTATTATCTGAACAAGAAGAAGATCGACAACAAACATGACGATACGTTTAACAATGTGTTTTGTGCTTATATACGAAGGAAAGAACCTATTCCAAATAATTTAACTTTGAATAAGTGCTATATTTTTAATATGGCTGGTAAACTCCTTATTATTATAACTTTGTACGAAATGTTATCACGATGTTAAAATTTACAGCAATTAATTTCGTCCAAAAATCAAATATT
Source organism: Apis laboriosa (assembly GCF_014066325.1). NCBI lineage: Eukaryota > Metazoa > Arthropoda > Insecta > Hymenoptera > Apidae > Apis > Apis laboriosa. Next base: position 422,838 of record NW_025223857.1, read on the forward strand.
GCCTGCTAGAAAAGAGAAACGTTTACTGCTGTGATTTAATTTTTCGTTTCACTGACGATGTCGATGCCGTCGTATCTTTTCTTTTTTCTAGCGAATCTTTCAGACCGACCGATATTCGATATAGATTAATAAATAATAATGTAAACTTTAATCTCTGTGAAATAGTGCGTACAATTAACTTACAGTCATTCAAAGAAATACGAAAAATAATAATACACCTGAAATGTTATGACGATAGATTTTATGTAAACATGTTTAAGCCTTGCTTGTTGAAATTTTCGTCGAATTATATATTTTATACATCGAATTTAATTTTTGCCTAAACGATTGTATCAATGAAAAGTGAGTTATAAGTTGATAAAACATATTATTTAATTGTTGCATTGATAAGTTTTAATCGTATACAATAATATACAGTGTCCATCCAAAAGTAGCCAGCCAGAAAGGATTTAAGGACAATATACAAGTTAAAATAGTATGAGTTGGAGTGTGAATGAAACGGAAAGAGTCGAATTTTCATGAATCGATGTATAATATCAATTTTATTGAACGGTAGAGAAGACTTGTAAAGGGAAAGCACAACGATTGCTGAATATTGATAATTTTAATCGAAATGAAAAAAAAAAAAAAAAAAAGCTACGAATGATACAGATTAAGTAAGTAAGTAAGTAACTTACATGTAACGAAGTAAGTGAGATCGAAATAAGCGCCAAATTAAGGGAAAACGATAAATCTGCCGTGTCATCAAGATTCCATTCATAATCATAAGATTTAATAAATATTTGTTACAATCACAAACTTTATTCTTAACGACGTAAATGAGAAACAGTCACTAGTAACTGTATTACTCATTCACTTACACATCATGTATTAACATGTATTTTTTTATAAATCGGATATGAAATAAATTCAAGCTTTTACGAAATTGTTGCAACTGTTACCGTATTCCCATTGTTACCATTTGAATGACAATTGTAATAAAGATGTTCAAAATATCATTATATTATTCATTAACAATTTTTCCTTTACTTTACCCATTTGAAATATAATTGGAACATTCTCTATTTACAATGACCATGAATACGTTTAAATTATATTTAAAACGATGGTAAAGCGCGGGAAAGAATCGAGAATCGATATTCGAAAAATTCAAACAAGATATCTAACCTCTAAATTAATCGTCGGTTTAAAATGCGTCGTACTTGTATACTAGTACGGTAGCGTAACATTCTCAGTTTGTAAAAAAGCCAAACAATGTCTGTAAGTATAAATAATATTATTCTCGACACTAAAACTTTATCTGTAAAAAATCAATCGAGAAGCTTGATTGATATGTTTCATTTTACAGGCGGCGAAACAGGTAAAGATTCGTTATTTTAACAACATAACCTGCAAGCCGTTCAATCTTCTTTATGTTCCTTATAGCAGCAGAATGCTCACGGAGAACCGAAAGAAAGAAAGAAGAAAGAAAGTATACTCGATCTGTCGAAATATTTAGAGAAAAATATTAGAGTAAAGTTCGCTGGTGGAAGGGAAGCTGCAGGAATCTTGAAAGGGTACGATCCCCTTCTCAACTTGGTACTTGATAATACTACAGAATACCTCAGAGGTAATTTTCATTGAATATCATCTCATATATCATACGTTGTTACAACTATTTATTCATTTTAATTTGTTTCTTCAGATCCTGATGATCCATACAAATTAAATCAAGATACTCGTATGTTGGGTTTAGTCGTATGTAGAGGTACATCTGTGGTACTTATTTGTCCTGTAGATGGGATGGAATCTATTCAAAATCCTTTTATACAACAAGAAGGTTAAAAAAATTTCTTTTTTCTTTAATCTATATTTCTAATAAGAAAATAAATTTTGCGAGCAATCTGATTTGTATGTTAATATAGTTGAGCAAATTTTTTTATAACAAAACTAAATATAATTTATTTTACATCATATAAACTATATAAACTTATATAATAAATAAACATGATTTTTCGTATAAAAATATAAATACACACGTTTTTTATAATAAATAAATAATTTAATAATATATGTTTCCATTTTGCGTGTTATATTAACGCAGATTTTCGTGCGAAATCGCACGCATCATTCCATCCCAAATTCATTTCTCAACCAAGGATATTCTTTAGGACACTCGAAACACGTATGTAGATAACGATACGATTTAAGAACTTTACTCGGTAATTTACAACTGCTCGGCAAATCGCAAGCCAATTCAAACGGATGGAATTTACGCAAATTGCATTGCCAAGGCTTGAATGTTTCGATTCCATTTAAGGATGTTGGTTTACGCATCCATTCGATTACCTGATAACTCGTTACGAAATAGACGTCGCTTAATCGTAACACGTCGTCCATGAATTTCTGAAAATATTAATTTACATGAATATAATAATTATTATAAGAAATCAAATAGAAACAATCCGCTTACCGTAAACGCGTAAAAATACGATGGATTTTGAAACCATGATGCGTGTAAATGCAAACCTAGAGGCGCACGATTACTAAGATAATGCCTTTTAAAATTCAGCATCAATATTTTATATATCTCTTCACCCGATAAATCTGAAGGACACGAATCCATCCTCGTACAAGTGTATTGCTAAAATGGATAATTTAACACTGTATACAATGATACCATTTTACAAGATATATATATATATATTCATATACTTGCAAACTTACGCCTGCTAAAAGTTGATTTAACGGAAGTTCCCATAAACCTGGATACGCACGAGTTGGGCAAAATTGTTCCAAATCTACGCAACTGTACGGTGGTTTATAGTCCAGTGTATAAGGCCACACTGGCACATCGGAAAATGGAGCCAATATGGACGAATCGTATACAAATCCAAATTCAGACATCATTAGAAATTGTCGATTCCATCCGATTCGTAAAAAGGGCGCTCTTAAACCTATTGCGCATGGATAACAAGTTGGACATTTTTCACAATTTTTTCTATAACAACGAGTTATTACCTTTAATGTCCTCTAAACGAACCGCAGCATATTTGTTAATAATATTCGCCAAGCCAACCATTTCGTCGAACCAATCCTCGATGGTAGCATTCCTCGACCACCATTCCTCCGGTCCCCTATGCCTGTGCAATTAAAAAGATTACAATATATTTATATATATATGTATAAATACGTGATATCGTTAATTCAAAATTCCAACAACAACTATTTTTTTACGTGACGGAATGGACGGCGATTTCGTGCCCTATATTCCACAGATATTGAACGTCTCTGTAATTCGTGTACTGATGACTGACGTAGAAAGTTCCTCGAACGGGGCAACCGTTTGGATTTTTCCTATCGTTTGAGAAAATTTCTAGAAAGAGAGAAAGAGAGGAAATGAGATGGACGATCAACTTTCACAACAATTTAAATAACTATGCAATTTTCTTATTGATAACATCGTTTCCCTACTGGAGAAAAGTTCGAAATTTTCCGCGTTCACTGCATCGTCGAAGGTGATGGATATCATCTGGGGCACCGTCGACACCGTCAAATTACCAGGAATCGTCGTCCCGTCCTTGGAACACCAGCAATTCGGTAAATGGCACTCCTTCGGATCACAAGGTAACGCCCCGTTCGGATCGTTTCGAATATCTATATATTATAAAATGGAACGTATATGTACATATATATATATATATAGAAAATTCTAGCACTGACGAATAACGAATACGTTTCTTCTTACTGCACCAGCCGCCTTCGTCGGAGCCATCGGGACAGTCGACACTTCCGTCGCAAAAGTATGCGGCCGGGAAACAGGTACCGTCGCCGCAAGCCAAATGTTTCTCATTGCAATCACCGTGCTCGAGAAGCGGTCTGGGCGGTCGCGTCTCTGTAAAACGCTTAAAAAGTTCCAAATCACCACCCGGTGCACACACGTAATATCCTTTTCTACTACTTTCTTTTTATTCCCCTGTCTGCCCATTTTCTTTCTTTCTTTCTCTTTTTTTTCTAGTCGAAAATCGTACCTGACATCACGTCGCAGTTGTTGACGTTCGCTTTGAAATCGCACACCTGCCTGGAAACATCGAACAACAATCCCTGGGAGCATCTGAACTCGAACACCTCGTCGTCTGTCGAAAAGGATGGTGTTGAGGAGCTTGGTTGAAAAATTATTCTCGAGGCGTATTGATGGAACGTAATCGGGACAAATTACCCAAGCAAAGATAATACTTGGCACACTCGATAGGCGACCAAACGTTATGTGCCGGCGCGTTCGGATTACGATAGAACTTGTTATCGTGGATGCACGGTGTGTCTTCCGATTTCTCGTTCCCCCGTGACGCGTCGCCTGAAATAATACGGAAATTGAATCAAGCCTCGTGTACACGCCAGGAATAACTTGTATCTCCGTAACGATATTTTTCTCCGCGAGCTTATAAATACGTTTGGATGATGGATATATAGAACGCAACGAGTATTGCGTATTGTTCCAAATTTGCGACGAAACAAGAGACTAGCCAACTCTAACGCTCTATAAAACTTTCACGACTGTTTTTAAAAATAAAAATAATTCGTACGAAGTAATCGAGTTCCAAGCAAGAAAAATCTCGTTACTCTCTTGATTATATACACGTTTATTTTCGTCGAGAAAAAAGAAAGTGTGTAAATATTATTTACCGTTACTCAAAGTAGTTCAATAGTTCAATAGTTTTAATATCATTTCGGGATATCGAAATATAGATTTGGAACTTTTCGAAGTTTCAATTGAAATTTGAATTAATATTGGTAATTATAAGACGAAATGAAACTCGTGAAACTCACCGGAAAGGAGGATAGTGAGGAGGAAGAGAGAACGCAACTTCATATCGATAGCTTTAGATCAAGACGTTCCGTTTCTCGTTCTTTGTACGAGAGCTCGCACTTTCCAACTGACACCTTATTCCAGAAACGAGCCTTATATGATGAGTATTCGCTTTGCCCGTTCATCTTCCGCTTTACTTATTCTCACAGAAGCGTCTATAAGCGAGAAAATATACAATTACGATTATTTATTTATATTCATCAAATTCATCCAAATCTTTATATAAAATATATTGTTTGTCGTGCAAAAGTAAGAAATGATCGTTTCGATAAGAGAAAGCAATAAAATAGAATGGATTTTGAATATTTTGCTAGCCAAAAACGTATGTACGTGTGAGAAGAAGAAATTCATTTTTTTAATAAGTTGAAGTTGATTTTTAAGTTGAACAATTTATCATGTATAAATTTTCCGTTTTGTTTTAGCAACTTACGTGCACATGAACTTTGAGATTTGGCGGTTAATCGATTCCGGATGAGTGTTGCATTGGCATGATTCAAAAATATATTTAAATCGTTCCTCTGTTTCTTATCCGCTTTTCATCCGTTTATTTTGTAACGGATTATTTCATTTATCTTAAATCTTTATTTTCACTTATCATGGATGCATATCATTATTTTTCAAAAAATAAATTATTTTAATAAAAAAAAAAATAATCTTTTCTTCTATGCTCACATTTTTAAATAAAGAGACCTCTTCGCATCACCATCAAAGTTTTATGTAAGTTGGTAAGTACATAAATAACAGGTTGTTGACAAGCAGATTTAATTAACCGTCCTCAAAAAATGATTTACTTTGCCATTTCTCAGCCGTATATCTTTTATGATTTTATGATTTTATGATTTTATGTTATTATATGAGCTAACACGAAAAAAAAAAAAATCGAATTATATTGTAAATTATTTTCATTTTCATCGTGTGCCATAAATTTATTTTATCGTTTTATATATTTCATATTTTGTAGTAATTCAAATTTTGATATAATATTTTTAGAATATTTTCCTTATATCAACATCATTTTCATTTAATTAGTTGAACTTTTTACGATTGGGCAAAATTTTCAAGGATATTGAAGATTGATTGAAAATTATTTCAATTGAAAAAAGAGATCACAAGATGATCACAGGCAAGAGATATTAACCGATGAAAGCTGGCGAAAGCGATATTTACTTTCATGCAAGTTCGGTGACTGTGCCATGGTGACACTGACACCATGATCCAAGCCCCTTCCTCGTATTCATGAACGGTATTACCATGTCCTTCTTTAGAGGAGGGGGGAAGTATTCTAAACTTAGCTACGAGTCGAGAAAACTCGACTCGAAATCATTGCAAAACCACCATCCTCTCGAATCAGTTTCTTCATAACCGTTTTGCCGTTTACCTCTCGTGTTTCTTTTACCTTCGAACAATTAAGAATAGTGAAAACTTTTTTAACTTCACTTTCATATTCAATTGATTCATCTTTCGTAAAGATACAGAAAAAAAAAAAAGAAAGAAAGAAAAAAGAAACAATTACATACAATTAGAAAAAAGAAAAAAGATCGTGAAAGAAAAGAAACAGGATTGATACTAACTGAAAGACTTTTTGGAGAATGGCATACAGCTGGGATAATCGAGTAGATTTCATTGTAAGATTTCTTTACGGTTAGTACGCGGTTATTTTCGATAGAATGTGCGTGATCATACCTTGGTTGTTGCACAAATAATGTCAATTATTGCTACTCTAAGTTGAGAGCATGTTACGAGAGTGTTGTCATTGTGCAGTTATCAATAAAAATTAATGTGTGATTTATTATAGAACCCCTTGAGATTTCTTTCCTTCGAATCATTACCAAAAAGATACATAAAATATGTATCGATCATTGATCCTTTTTCCAAATGAACTTGTGCGTACTAACAAGTTATATATGTATATATGTTATATAAAAAAAAGTCAAAAGAATTTTATACTTATTTTTCGAGAAATGAAAAAAAAGATTTCCAAAGATTTCAACATTATCGTGCTTGTTTAGGATATAGGTTGACTTTATAAAGTATTACTATGCCGTCGTCATTGTATTCGTACTTGGTTGATGCCAAATTTAAGCTTGATTCTAATTCGTTTTGTAGAACAATTTATCCGATTTTTTTCAATATTCTGCTTGATATATGTCTTAATCGTGTGCAAAAATGCATCATTAACAAAGTATGATGTTACAGTAATAATCATAAACTTGCTATGATGTGATAATCAAATTCTCTATTTACAAAAAAAGCGATTTGATCGTCGTTGATTCCAAATGTATGACAGAAAAAGAATATACGAAATCAATACTTCAAAGAACAGAAATCGATATTTGATAATATCGATATATAAGAAAAGTTAATAACACGTATATCGATGTACGATATAAAGATCGATAATCGATCCAATCGACTAAATCGATAAAATTAATCAATATCGTTTCAAAATAATATACGTAGTAAATCGAATAGAAGGAAGGTTGTACATTTAATGAAAAATATCGATCTTTGCCAAAAAGTGAAATACTTGGAATGTATCCAGCTATACCAATGGCAAAATTTCCTTAAAAATAAATTGGCACAACACGATTGATTAATTGGCCGCCTTACACGCACTAGCTTTTATATTTTAACTCGACTAACAATATGTAATTTCACAATATTTAGACACAGATAACAATGGCATATTGGAAAAACACGATTTTGAATGCATGGCTCTTAAGATGACTTTGATCGAGGGAAAAGGAGAATTTAGTTACAATCGATATCAAGAGAATTTACACATCATGCTTTCGTTGTGGGAAGAAATCGCGGAGCTCGCCGATTTCAACAAAGTAAGATTTATAGGCTATTGTTTCTGCTAATATTTCATTCGCATTCTTTATTCAGGATGACATTGTAACTATTGAAGAGTTCAAGGAAGCGGTACAGAGAAGTTGTGTCGGACGAGAATATCAAGATTTTCCACAAGCAATGAAAATGTTTATCGATAGTCATTTTAAGATAGTAGATTTGAATGGTACATACAGGATTTACCTCATCGTTTTGTTTCTACTGTTAATAAAATAATTTTATTTCTAGACGACGGTGTAATTGCTGCCGATGAATTTCGTTATAATTGTGTAACAAGAATTCCTGTGGATAATGTAAATATTTTGGATGAGGCTTATCAAAATCTTCTTAATGTAAGATCATACATGGATAAACGATTTTTAAAAAACCGCTTGATTTGATTCGATCTCTTATTATTATTATTATTATTATTTTTATTCTTGATTTACCGGATATATACGTATACAATTATTTTTAATTTTTGATCTAACAAATTTTAGATTAAACACATTTCTAGAGAATTCATAAAAAATGTATTCTTAATGATATTGTAAAGTCGAAAAAGTAACAGAATTACAAAATAATAAATTAATTTTAAATTTAATATAAAGAATAATAGAATATGGTAAGTATGATGATATTATGATTAACTTTTAATTAAAATGTTTAAAACAAAACGTTTGTAAATTAAATTGCAATTTCATTCACTATAATACTTCTAATACAAGACGAGAAAACTGTACAATGTTTTATATAAATATAGGAATGTAAATATTATATTGTTATAATTTAATTGTTCCTTTTTGCATTTTATTTAACTTTATTCATTTATTCGTACAGGACGACGACCGGAGACGTGGAGGATTAACCTTATCGCGTTATCAAGAACTTTACGCTCAATTTCTTGGTAATCCGGATGAAAATTGTCCAGCAGTTCATTTGTTTGGTCCTCTACATGCAATGGGTTAACATTGATATTACGATTATAATTCTTATATGCACATAAAAAAGACAATCCAGTTGTATTTAATACATATAATTGTTATTTAATTATTTATGTAAGATGACTCGTATAATAAATTCTCTATTTTATTGTAAGACATGCATGCATAGATTTTTCTGTAAATACGATATTTTATTTATTTAGGACAAAATCGTTAGCGAACAAATATGTGTTTAACACACAAATCTTCCCAACAATATTTTTTATATATATATTTGTTATTCTTAAACCGTTTGAATATAAAAGGACACAAACATACATTGTACAAACAGATGAAATTTTTATTCGTATGAAGTGTTAACACGCTATCGTGCTGTCCAGACATCTCTTTGGTAATATCGTCGTGCTTTTTTTATCGCAAAAATTTAATACTGTAGTTTTTGCAGTGATATGTTTTCTTTACGACATTTTCATATACGAATCGAGAAATATAATTCGAAATATAATTCTATGTACATTTTGCCAAATTATAATATTTTTTATTTAACATCCATTTCACTTTTGTTAATCATTTACATATTACTCCAACGTTAAATTCATATGTGAAACGAAATATGCAATCGGATTTACAAACACTGATTTATATAAACATGTATCCATTTTCACCCGTATACATAGTAATAATATCGCAACAGTATTATCTACAATAATTTTAACTAGCGAGGTTTTTTTCTTTTTTTGTAACGTTGCGTTACATATTCTTTTGTTGTCAGTATAAAAATTGTTATTTGTATACAAATAATTATATAAAACATGTGAGTTTGAACTCGTAAGAGAAAATATTCGTGTTTATAGAGAAGAGATATCATTTCGATGCAATTGATTAATTGCATTTTTCTCTGTTTAATTTCGCATTATTTTTGAAAACAATACTATTAAAATTCATTACAAGCATTGAGCAGAAACGTCATATAAGACATTTTACACCGACGAAGCACGCAAAGAAAATTAATATAATTAATGTTCTTCAGTTTTTAATAATAAGGCTAGGTGTCTCTCTTTATTCTCTTTCAATGAAAATTCTTAATTATCTAGGATTGTTTTTAAACAAATTATAAAAATGGAACAGAATAAGAAAACTAAACAATAATCCTTTACATTAGAAATACATCATTAATTTCTTTCTTTGAATTTCTTGAATTTTTGTTATGATTTATTTAATGTTACCCAATTAGAATAAGATTGCAAACAAAATGGAAAAACATACAAAATACAAATAAGAAAAACATATAAAAAAAAATACAAAACGATTTTCGAATGTTTGTTTTAAATTATGTTTCTGAAAAATGTTACTGATATTAAATAATTCACAAACTAATGAGTATAATACAACATTAATTATTATCAATTATAACATAGAAAGAATAAAATTCAAGATAATATTATATATTCCGATATGAATGTCGTATAAATTTCATAAATTCACTCACATCCAGAATTATAGCTATTTTATACACATACACATATACGATACAAATAATGTATAATTAATGATCTATACAATACAAAAATTAAAATTCATACAATACGATAAAATTCATTATATATACGATGTTATTTTCGACTAATATCTCGACTAAGGACGGTTAATACTTTTGGACGAAGTTTCGAGTTTTATGCAATATACAAATAATTTTAAAAATATATTTTAAACATTAATTTTAAAAATCATGAAATGTTAAAAAAACCAGTTCTTTATTTTAAATATTTTTAATAATATATAAATATTATTATCGATGAATTAATATACTTTTAGGAAAATAAATTATACGACATCTATATCGGAAATTAAATTTATCTAACGCGATTAAAAAAATGCACAGATAAAGCACGACAAATATACAGGTACATTTACCTTCTGCCAAGCAACACAGATTTATGCATTTTCATTAAAAAGAAAAGAAAAAAAAAAAGGAAATATATATATGTATATAAAAAAAAACATGAAAGTTGATTAAAATTAAATTATATAATAATTGGCACTTTCAATCGAATCGATAGATTGTACCATCTTAAATGTTAAATGAATAAATCTTAAAGCTTTAATGATGTATGATCATAAAATTATAAGATGTTTTTCTATAATTAAATATTCTAAATATAACGAAAACTTAGTTTATTAATAACAATAAGATACGAAATTTTTCTCTTTTTACTTACAAAAAATACCAGACGTGAACTTCATAGTTTATGCTTACATCAATCATATAATTTTTTTCCAATCACCATTTAACATCAAACATAAATTTTACTAAAACTTTTAAAAAAAAGAAAGTTATTATCTATAATAAAAATAACTCTTATTATACAGACAGATTATGTTCAGTCTCTTTCTAAGTATAAAAGTCATTTTACGAATAACGATTAATGCTAAAAAATTATTTGATAATGTGTCGAATCTATGGAGTTCACACTGGCGTAGGAAGTGGTTGGGTACTGATTGTTGTCGTTTTGGAGTAAAGGAGAGTCAGGTCCACATACTTGACTCTTATATTTGTTTCTGGCCCTGCTGGCATATTCATTGGTTCTTCTACGCCTTCGGCGCGACATCACGCCTACGAAGAAAAGTAAGAGAAAATAAATAATTTAGATTTTTATTTCATTTTAAATTATAATTGCCTAAAAGCGTATTATGTGTTAGTATATTATATAGGATAAATAAATTATAATACAAATAATAGTGCTTAAGAAAAAGAAAGCAAATATAATGAAAAGGAGGAAGATATGAGGAAGATATGATCTATTCACCAGTGGTAATACATCTTTTTCATATCCCTCTTTTAAATTTGATATTGTAAAATAATTCACACATAATAGAACTAACAACTATTTTCATCATCAATTATATTTATATAATTAAATCAAATTATTGATAACACATAATACCTAACACATAGATTCTATATTACACACAATGGCAATCTTACCACAAGAGCACTAATGAAACACATGAAATAGAAAGATATTTTGCAACTAATTTGTAATTATTGAATCAACGAAAAGTAAAAGATTTTAACAAAGAAGCATATCCTTATAGAAATAAATATTCCATCCCACACTCATCAACATACACAGACTGCATTTATAGTACATAAATTCTGGAAAAAAGCTTATAGTATCCGCAATTTTGAGTACCTATATTAAAATTAAGCAGGTGCAGAAAATTTCACTTGATAGATAAAAGATATTTATAGTGTTTATTTTATATAGTAATTACCGAACATAGTTGTTTTTATCAAACAATTTTAAGATATACAAATGTGTTGCATAAAGCTGCGTTATGTGTCGAGAAATTGAATAAAGATAGGAATGTTGTCATGACATAAAAAAAGTGTAAATATATGTGTATCCTGCGTACCTATCTTTGATATTCGAGCACTCTGAAGGTAGGTGTGCTTGTGGTGGGTGTGGGAGGAGAATTGAGTTTGCTTACGCCATGATTCAAGGAAGTCTCCTGTACGTTGTCCAGATTTCCTTGCATTGCTCTCTTGTGATTTGCCAACTTTTCTCTGTTCATTGGTGTGCCTAGAATCACCAGAAGCTATGACAAAGCTCGCTCAAATTATTTTTCTATTTTTATTTTTAATCCTTTTTTGAAAAGAATTACTAGAAGATCGCCGATACTCGAAGATAATTTTCTATATCAATATGGATAAATACAAATATTAATATATTAAAACAAAGAAACAAAAAAGAATATATACTTTGTAATAAATATATATCTTCAAATACAATCTTCTTGCATGTCAATTATATATTTAATATCTAGGGATATGAAAATTAAATTTATTATTTATTATATTGTTCATTATATTATGTATATATTTATGTGTATATACTGTTCAAGTGACACTGGTGTTTTCTTTCAAATAATAGTATAGATGAAATCCCTAAATAATGTAATATGATGTGCATAAAAATTATAAATTTAATATGAAAATATATTATTGAAAATGTAACTAATCTTACCAATGTAACTTAGTAATACTGGTAAAAATATTAACCCATGTGCAGCTCCAAATAGCACAATACCCAGATACATTCTGAAGTAAAATACCTGAAAGTTTGTTCAAATACGATACAAAATTTTCAAAAATTGTATTTAAAAAGAAATAAGATAAAGAAAAAAAGAGCATAGAAAATATTAATAAATGTAAGTTTTTTTAAATTGAATTACATATTATATACCTTAAAGATTTGACTTTTAGCGAAACCGAGTACTATAATTCCACCAAATTTGGTAAGAGTTATACCGCTAAAGATTGAACTTCCCATATTCGTTAATGCATCAGCAACTCTTTCAACTCTTGTTGTTTTTACTGATACTGAGAAAGAATGTACTAAATGACTACAAAATTCTACAGCAATTCCAACAGCCTTAAAAAAAAAAAAACAAATTATTAATTCAGTTAATGACATTTTGTGTTTAAAAGTTATACCAAATATATTTACCATAACGAGATTAACAAGAGACACTGCATTTAATGTTATATGCCACCAATACATTAAACCGCCGATATTGACGACAATCATAGTAATAGTTATTACAACAACAACAGAGGAAAATATATCTAAACCCATTAAAAAGAAAGTTACTGCGAAAATAGCAATTAAAGATATTCCTATGCTGTATAACGTATCAGGCCACATTGTTAAGTACTGTTCATAAAAAACATAGAATATACTATATGGAAACACTTCAACCGTTGAATTATCACCGATACTTTTTAAATAATCATCAATCATGTTTGTAATATTTGCAGATACAGCTCTAGCAGCTCTCATCGATTCATAATAATCGGCAGATGTTTTTAATATAGTATGATAAGCCATAAAATAAGACGCTCCGACTTTCGATAGGCCTGTCATAGGATCGGTAACATAATTAACACCATGACCATAAGCAGCGTGACCTGCTTTAGCACATGTATCATCAGGATTGTCTTGCAAGAAAAATGATACGTAACGGTCAAAATCTGTTGGTATAGGCCGACCAATTTCATTTTTGGTAATATTACATGAAGAGCAATATTTGGTAGATCCTAAAATAATAAAATTATTATTTATTTTTTTTATTATTCAATAATATATTGCAAAATATAATAAAAAGTATTCAATTTTATACCTGTATGTGGACAGAAAGAATGATTCGACATAAAATATTTACAACAAGTTGATAATTGAGACCAATCGATATAATCATCTAACCACGACGATGCAGGTTTTGCTATATATGTTCTAAATAAATAATTATTTTAATATTTATTGATAATTATTATTAATAATTTGATATAAGAAATATATATATTTTTATATCTCTCACCTATTTGATTGTTTTGATGCTATAAATATTTGAGTAGATACTGAATCACTGTTACAATATTGACCACCACATACAAGATTTTGTGCTCTTTTATCGGAATAATTTAAACCTTCTTTTACAACAAAATACATTGGTGGTCCAATAGATAAATAACTATTTAAAAACTGAAAAAAAAAAAAAAAAGATAAAAGAGAAAAAATGAAAGAAAAAAAATGTGTTATAACTATTTTTTATAAATCTATATTCGTAATTAATGACCATGCAATATTTATATGCAATATACTTACTTTGAAATATTTCAAAACAAAGCTATCTTCGGGCATGGAAAGTTCTTGGTCTAGACCAATTTCGATATGTGGGACAACGGCGATACTCGAACAAATCCAACCAAAGAATATTATCATAACGAATGCTCGTACCCATTTTTTCAATAATAATGGGACATACACAATTTTGAAAAGTTTGTATAAAATACCATTTACTACTTCTTCTCCATTGTCTTTTTTTGAACCATGTACAAAACAGCATACATCAAGTTTATTATTCTAAAAAATGTATAAAAAATTAATTATATTAAATTTTTATTACAGAATAATGCATATGATTTTATTAATACATACTGCTTGACGAATAGTATCTAATGCTAATAAGCTAACAAAACATGTTACTTGCAGCACAAAGTCTACTAATAATGCCATACCGGCATACAGAGCAAAAGCTTTAACAGCAGGCATGTCAGATAATCCGCCTAAAAGAACAAAATATTTTCAATATAATTTAATTTGATATTTTTTATTTAATATGTCGCATACAAATATTTTTAATATTTACCAAGAAAGAAACAACAACTTTCTGATACACTGGTAAGTAACATGCTTGGTCCCACTTGACCGAGAATACGACCAATATGTTCAGGTATTGATTCATTAGGACGACGACTTTCTCTTTGATGTGTTTGAACTAGAATAAAAATATTGTCCACTCCAACAGCAAGGACAAGAAATGGTATGACTTCAATAATAATAAGTGTTGCAGGAATGCCAATGAAACCAAACAAACCAACAGAACATACAACAGAAGCCAATACTAGAAGTACACCACCAAGACCAAGAGTAATTTTAGAATCGATCTAAAAGTAAAAAAAAAAAAAAAAAAAAAAAAAAAAAAAAAAAAAAAAAATATTAAATAAATAAAGAAAATATAAATATATATGAGTATATTTTATTTTATTTTATTTTATCATTTTTACCAAAAGTCGACTGCAGTTTTTAATTTGACCAAGAGAAATCGCAATATATGCAAACATAATAATATATGATACAAGAATAGTTAAAACATCTGACTGAGATTCACGATTTAATTCATCTTCTATCGATCGTTCTGAAGTAAAGGCAATATCCATAAATTCTGGTTTTTTCGTCGTTGTCCAATTTTTCATAAATTCAATATAACTATAATTATAATATTATTTACTTTAATTATCAATAGTAAATATTGAATAGATTTCTACATCATATATTTTATATACCTTTTTTCCCATTCCATTGCTGGATGCAATTTAGATTTATTATGATAATTATTAACTAGTATGGTCAAAATTACTGCTGTGGCTTTTTCATATGAAGGATTATGAAGATCTTGACCTGGTGATAAAAATCCACCAACTGCAACTGCTGGTTCTATAGGACCACCATAAGGTGCAAGACATTCAGGATTATATGCATTTCTGAAAATAAAAAAGAATAAAATCTTGTTAACTCAATTATCTAATAATTTTTTGTAATATTATATATACAAATCAATTTACTGCGAGCAAACGATGAAATGATCTAAATAATTTACAGTAAAATTATCATCATCTGTGGTAGAAAAATCAAAAGTTTCTATACTATCTTGCCAATATCCCCAAATGCTTTGAATAACACATTGTGATGCTGTTGGTGGTCCAGTAAATGGACTGGTTAATGGAGCAAAACATATATTTGCTAAAGTATAATTATTCGGAGTTGTTATTTGTTTTATTTCTTCTTGTAACTTATAAACAGTTTTTAGGAAAGTAGCATTAAATACTGGACCAAATGTAATTTGACCATTAGATGTATTATGTACAATCTGAAAGTTATCAATATGATATTATGATCTTGTATATTATTAAAAAACAATTTAATTCTTTCTCTTTAACTGGCATCAAAACTTACATTCGGCAAACCAACCGATGTTATAATAATTTGCTCAGTTCTATAAAACGGTTCAAAATGTTGATCAAAATATTCTTTTTCAACTCGTGACCGAGATTGTGGAGCAGCCCATAATTCAACTGGATCAGTGGTAACATGTATATATTTTATTCCATGTCCCAAACCAATAATAAATAGAAAACCAAGAAAAAGGACAAACCATGGCCGTGATGCGCAAGCTGAAAAAAAATTAAAAACTATTAATATAATTTGTAATATCATATAATATTATCAAAAGAGTACTCTCATACCTGTACCCCATCGACAAAAAAATTCCGCTAATAATTTATCTGTGCCTGCACCTAATCTTTCGATAAAAGTTGATTGTTCTTCATCATCGAAACCGCTCGGCAAATCATCTGCAGATATTACACCTATAAAAGTTTTTATGTTATAAATAAGGGAATATTAAAATGTATATGTCCAAAAAAGTGCTGCAGTAAGTGAAATAAATTGTAGACGATGTGCTGTAAATAGATACATTAAGCAACTATACATTCAATTGTGAAGAATAAAAGAATTGCAACAAAATAACATAAATTTTATGACAGAGCAGCTTTTTATTTAATATAAAAATAAAAAAAAGCATACAATGATTAATTTATATATTTAGCAATTTTGTGTTTAAAATATGAAGAGTACTAAATAAAATAACTATAATGTTTTGTATATTTCTATTAAAATATTAAAAGAATAAAATAAATAATTAAAAAAAAATAAATATATATAAATAAATATAAAATATAATATAAATATATATTAAGTTAAATTTAAATTAAGTTATTCTGCACATTCATGAAATGAATATTAATCATAAATATAAAAGTTCCTAATAAGTAACATATATGCTATGTATTTATGTAATATTTATAACATTTGATATAATAAATTTTAATAAGATTTAATTAATTTATTTAATTTTTCTCCTTTTTTTAAAATATGTTCCTGCATTCTGGACATATATATTTTAAAATATATTAATGTGTGAAAATTTAAATAAATTTCAATAGTAACAAAGATAATGATGATAAATGATAAATGATAAATAATAAGAAATAAATCTTTTATGAAAAAACAATGAAACACAAATGAAAAAAATGATGATTAAGCATAATGTAAGAATAAAAGTAAATACAATAACAAAACAGAAATTAAAGGTCAAGCACAAATCCACAGATTGAAGATACAGTTGATAGGAACCTACTGGAACGCTTAGATTGAAGTGGGCTGTCTTCTTGGTCAGCGGCGAGAGCAATACGCGCACCATCTCCTGGGTGATGTAACCCTGCGGCTAGGCGTCTACCCACCTGCCTTCCTACTTCCTCACCTCGTGCAACTATACATATACGCACACCATACACACAATTGGTGATTCTAAATCAAATCTCTTCAATTTTATACAATTTATTATTTTATACATTCATGATACTACATTCATCATATGAAAAAAAAAATATAGTAAAGAGAAATCAATAGTTTTAGTTCTATTTTTTATTGCAATATATTCACCTGATAATGAAATAATTATTTTCAAATAATTTGATATTTGCTTTCCTGTTGTTTTTAATTATCATATTATATAAGTGCTTCGCAACAAAAAGGAAATAAAAAATTCAAGTGTTTATCAAACTACAAGCATAATGCAAAATTTATAAAATTAATTTTTAAAACCATAACCAAAGAGAAAAGTAATATAGAAATAACACAACAATAAAAATGATCCTATAACCAAGGAAAATCAATGATATGGATCAAACATTAAAATAATTTGAAATTGAATTGTACTTATATTTTTTAAAACAATGTAAATTACATATAAAATTAGTCACTGATGTAAAAAGAATATTATGTAAATTATTACTGAATAAAATATGGTACAAAGTTTAAGGAAAAGAGATGAATTTTACATAGCAAGTTGTGTAATATAGTTAGAAATTTAACAATTTTTCCTTAAAATATATAAAAAATTATGAATTTTATCTGAATAAATATTATTAAATAATAACTGATGTTTCTTACCAATTTGTTTCCTATTACTGAAGCACACTATTGACAAGATGAAGAGAGTTGAACCACAGACAAAAGTAATGATCATTATTACAGCATAACTATCATAACCAAAAATAGTAGAAGGTCTTGGTAAAGGAGGAATTGGTGGAGGCACTGGACAACTGGCTTCGCAGTCTACACAACTGCATGCTGGCGTATTTTTCTAATTACATGAAATATAATAAATAAATTCCCTTAATCCAGAAAAAAGATCAAATTTTTTCATTTATATATCCTTTAGAAAAAATTGCAAAAACAAATACTTACATTTAATGCCTTGTTACAAGGTGTGACTTTAGGATCTACAGGAATAAATGAATCGATTGGTTCATCAGTATTTATATATGTAATTTGAAATGGTACATATACATTATTTGCTGCATCGCCCATATAATGAAACCATTTCCATGCAGTACATCTACTAGCTCCCCATATTCCACACATTAAATCCATTGCTAATTGTCCAGTACTAGGTACTGATACTTTACTACAAGAATTAAATGTACCTTCAATATATTTATCTGTTATATAAATATTTATTCCATTGATATATTCTATTTCTAAAAATTTAAAAATATTATTATTTAATATATATCGCAAGTACTTATTTTAAAGTGAGAAATGAGAAAATTATAAAAAAATAAAAAATAAAATTAAAATTAAAAAAATAATTTAAATTACCATTTTCTTTCCCTATTTCAGTAACATTAATAAATTTGCTTTGTTGTGTACTACAAGTAAATTCACAAAAATGTTTTACTAAATTATCCAAACAACTAGGGCATCTGGATAAAAAATTAGATGCCAGCTTAATATTTGTATCCATTGTTTGTAATTGATTTGTATCGCAACAAGTGTTAATTCCATTTCCAGAATCAATCATTAAATGAGGACAATTTTTAGCTAATAATTTTTGTCCATTATTATCCAATAATTTGGCTGGTCCAATATAAGGGCAATTTTTTTTATGCATGTTGAACTTATCTGTGTAACATTCTCCATACCAAATGCAATGACCATCTTCTGCAGCAGATACCTGTTAATAATAAATAAAAGTGAAACAATTTTTTTTTAAATAAAAAAGTTTAAATATCTTATTATATTTTATTATAATATATTATTTTAAAATATATTTCTATTTTTTGATAATTTATAAAAAAAATTATAAAAAGATTATTAAAAAAATAAAATTATAACATAAATAGAAAATCTTTCTATCAATTATATAGCATTAACAAGTAATGAATCATTGCTTACAGAACATTATAAGATTGTATACAAAGACTTTAACATTCTTTCATAATCAATTATTTGATAAGAAGAGGGACTAATATTAAGTGAGGTCACTGTTATAAATTAAATTAATCATCATAATCATATATGATTAAAGTAATAAAAAATTTCTTTATTCTTTTTTATTATCTATTTATAATATATATATATTTTATTATTATAAATAATAATACAAATAATTTATTGAGCGATTCATGATTCATTTTTCGAAGTATTATATTTTAATAAAAAATATATGTGGCTTGAAATTTTAAAAACTTTTTTATAAAATATACAAAGATTTTGTAGAAGAATTATATCAATAAAAAAGTATCATATCAATTAAATAATATTTGCAAACATAAAATAATAAAAATAAAATTCTTTATATCATTTTAACAGAAAATTAATTTCACTAAAAATTAAAAAATAGTTTTTTCCATTTTCATCGGAAAAAATAACATTTAAAAGGTAAATATATCGGTTAATATAGTTTTTTTATATATAATTTTTATATAACGAAAATAATTAAATTTAATATATATAATTTTTTAATCCGTTAACAATGTCAACGGTAAATTTTCATGAGGTAAACTGAGATGACGTCACAATGCGAGTTTCACATCAGGGTGTGGTGTAGATAATGAATTATATTGTACAATTCTCATAAGGGTTGTGATTTTGTAAACAAATAACTTACTGTATTAATGAGAGTCCAGATACCCAGCAGAAAGAATATTATATTTAGATGTGACATATTAACGTCTGTCAAAGTTTGACGGTGACCTCGGAAAAACACATAAAACCAATACATAGCTCGTTTATGAGAGCAATGATATTAAACGATTATTTTCTTTATTGTGATTTAATGTTAACAGGTAGATTTATTACGATCACTCATTGCCTATATTTTCATATCAATACCTTCTATATAGTTATTCAAAATAGTTAACAAAAATATCAAACCAATTCACGACCGCGTTTCTCTAACACGACTGACTAGCGTATGCAGCACAGCGTGATGGCGACATTGGTAATCACAGACTAACGCTACGCATCGAATATGAATCAACATCATCGGCTATTTTCGGTTTTATTCGGCTCTCGTTTTAAGCCTTCAGAAAAATAAATTTTACTGGAAATTTAAAAATATTCATAAATTTTTTTGCAAAGTTTTCTGAATATAAAGATAAAAAATGATCGATTTTTTTTCGAAATTATCAGTTGAAATTATTTAATAAAAAGAAATTATAACCATGAATTTATTTTTAATACAATTCAAATTCATTCAAACATAATATATTATATATTAATATATATAATATATATTCTAGATAATATATTCTAAAACTGTTATTTGTTACTATAGATGTACTTATTGCAATAAGATAAAAATCATAAAAATATTAGAATTTTTGTAGAAATAATGCTTTCTAAATTCAATGTCTACTTTTTATTTTTACAATCTATATCTTTTTGCAATAAATATATATCTTTTTGTAATTTATATGCATATGTCAAAATCAAATATTTTTAATTTTGAAGCAATAAAAGTCAAAATCCGAAAATTTAATTTTTATATCAAGATTATTAAAATAAAATAAAGTTATAATTTTATTTATAGCAAGAATACTTTGAAATCATACGTATGTACATATATTCATACGTATATATTCGGGTATATATATATATTAATAGATATATTTTTGACATCAATGAAGTAATCACTAAAAATTAAATAATAGATAATATCGTAATAAACGTAGACTAGGTAAATTTGTTCAAATAAATATTAATATTATATTTGTATATTACTATCAAATAGATGTTTTGAATCGTTCTTTGCATTAGTCATTCCTAATACATTGAATTAATTTTGAAAGGTAATATTTACGCTCTTCCTGTTTTTTATAATCTTGAAGGTTAAGAATTCGTTACATAGTTATGAACAATAATAATTTTATTTCTTACAAGTAACAGAAAATATATAAACATGATTCAGTTAATATTTTAATTGACGATAAATAGATGAAAATATTGAATTTTGTAAGTGATAAAAATCTGTTTAATAATTATTGCGAAAAACGACGATAAAAGGATTTTTAAATGGTAAATTATAAATATTTATATTCAAATGATATAAATAAAAATTAATAAAGTGACGTGCGATCCATGCGTTGATTATCATATTTAATACAATAAAATTACGATAAAATAAAGATTGCGGAAAGTCGATTGATCGGACATCTAGCAGCTGTGTATAAAATTATTGTGATGGTAGACATATTAGAAGAGATTCTTGATAAATTGAGCATCAACGGTATCTACGTTAAATATAACACATTTCTTTTGTAGTGTTTTTCGACCTTTATCGCATAACATAAAAAGTATTTCAAAAATACAGTTTATCAATGAAACTATATTCAGTTTTTCTACGCTGCTCACAGCGTTACTTTGTAAGTATTTTTCTTTTGCTTGCTGTACTTTCTGCATACTAGATGACGCTTGTCTCGCGGATATCCGTTTGTTTATTTTTGAATAGTGGTGGTAAAGACAAAACAAAATTTTTTATTTTTTTTTTCTTAAGTTGAAAAAAATGTTTGTTGAATTGTTAATATTTCAGAAATATGTTTAATCAATTATTGTTAGTATATAATGTACAAAAACGACTAAAATATCGATTAATATATCATACTGATATTACTGTTGATTATTATTATAATATTGCATTAAAAGAATGTTTCTTCTTTACAAAAAAGTCGACTGAATCACAACGAAATATAAATGCCATCAAGTTCGAACATCTGAGACCGGAAGTGGTGCTTAGTAAAGAAAATCGGAAATCCTTTATTGAAAAATTCAAGAATGGTATAATTCCGGAAAGATATGATTCCAAACGCATAGATAACAATACAACTCAAGCTGCTGTTTTAATACCATTATGTACGAATAAAGGAGAGCTAGGTTTCATATATACTTTAAGATCTACAAAAGTAACTGCGAATCGTGGACAAGTCTCGTTTCCTGGTGGTATGTATGACAAGAAAGATTCTAACCTGGAAGAAACTGCATTACGTGAAACATGGGAAGAACTTAAAATTCCAAAAAAGAAAATCGATATTTGGACTTCCGGTAATATATTCGATAAACAGAATGTCAAGGTTTTGCCTGTTTTCAGTTATGTTGGCGAAATTGATCCCGAAAAACTTCAAATTAATACAGATGAAGTAGAAGAAGCTTTTTTTTTCAGTTTGAGAAATCTTTGCGATCTTTCATTGTGTCGGTTTACTCATTTCCGTGACAGTTACACTTTGCCAGTTTATTTGGGTGGGAAATATCGCGTTTGGGGTTTCACTGCAGCATTAACACATATGGTTTTAAGTGCTCTTGTACCTGATATTTATAAACTTGAATTCATTTCTTTACCAAAAATTTTACCACAAAAAAAAGAATAAAAATATTTGTTAATCGTGACATATATTTAATTTGTATTTTATTTTTATTTATCTGTATATATATGTTATAATCAATATATAAAGAATTTAAAAAATTGTATTGCTTTCCTAAATATTTAATTCACTTGAAGAACATTCATTTGTGATTTTGAAAGGAAACATAATTCTGAAAGATGTTTTCTTTAATTCAGCGCCATATAGTTATGAGGTGTATCACATAGTGATAGAATAAATTCTGAATAGTATATACATATTAAATGTGAATAAAATTAGTCTTTATGTAAGAAAAGTATAAAAACATGGCAGTTGTAGTTGAAACTACTATAGGAGATTTTACTGTTGATTTGTATACAGAAGAACGCCCGCAAAGTAAGTGTAAAGCAAGAATAGAGGTTAGGTTTTTTATTATTATATTATAAATTAATACTTTACCGATTATTATCACCGATTAATATTTATTAATATACATAATATTTTGTAGCATGTCGCAATTTTTTAAAATTATGCAAATTAAAATATTACAATTGGAATTTGTTCCACTCTGTTCAAAACAATTTTATTGCTCAAACTGGAGATCCTACTGGTACTGGAAAAGGTGGAGAAAGTGTTTATGGAATAGTATTAGGTGAAAAAGCAAGATATTATGAAGCAGAGCAAATGCCAAAAATAAAACATGATAGAAGTGGTTTATTATCCATGATTAATTGTGGCAATAATATGCTTGGATCTCAGTTTTTTATTACTCTTGCACCTGAACTTCAATCATTAGATGGAGAACATTGTGTATTTGGTGAAATTACAGAAGGTTTAGAGATTATTCTTAAGTTCAATGAAACTATTTGTGATGGAGATCATAGACCTTATCAAGATATACGTATTTCTCATACCGTGATTTTGGAAGATCCTTTTGAGGATCCAAAAAATTTTATTGTACCCGATCAGAGCCCACCACCCACAAAAGAAGTTTTAATGGTATAATTATTTTTTTTTATTTTATATTTTGAAAAATTAAAATTTCTTGTATTATAATAAAAAAAAAAACATATTTATAGAGCGATAGAATTGGAGCTGATGAAGTGATAGATGATACAGCTGGTATGACAGCTGAAGAAATTATAGAAATGCAAAAAGAAAAGGAAGCTAAGGCAAGAGCTACAATTTTAGAAATCGTGGGTGATATTCCAGATGCAGATATGGCTCCTCCTGAAAATGTTTTGTTTGTTTGTAAATTAAATCCTGTTACAACTGATGATGATCTTGAAATTGTTTTTAGTAGATTTGGAAAGATTATAGGGTATGTTAAGTTAAATTATTTCTTTTATTACATTTAGTATTATTCATATAATATTATATTTTTTATAATTCTTCTTTCTATTCTTTTTTTCTAGTTGTGAAGTTATCAGAGATCGGCAAACCGGTGATTCATTACAATATGCGTTTATCGAATTTGCTGATCGTAAAAGTTGCGAGGAGGCGTATTTTAAAATGGATAACGTTTTAATTGACGATCGTCGTATACACGTAGATTTCTCGCAATCAGTAGCTAAGATGAGATGGAAAGGCAAGGGTAAAGGTATACAGTATTTCAACGATAAAGATAATAATGAAAATTTAGAAAAAGTTAGTTTAAGATACAAGCAAAGAGACGAATCTACAAACAGTGATGATATAAAAAGTCGAAGGGAGAATGATAAAAAAAATAAAATAGAAATGATGGATCATAGAAAACATGAACATAGAAAGAATGATAATAAGAACAATTCAGAATATTCTTATAATAATGATAAATATATAGAGAAAGAGAAGCACAAGGAACAAAGATATCATGATACATCACGCGAAAAATATGAATATGATTCTAGACGGAAAAAAGAAAAGAAACATAGCGATAGAAGCAGAAGTAGAAGTCGCGATAAAAGCAAAAGAGAAAATTATAAAGAACACAAACAAAAAAAGAAACATGACAATGAAAAAAAAAGATGGAACAGAGAAAGCGTCAATGAGAATTTAGGATATGAGAAATATAAAGAAAGACATTCGAATCGCAAAGAAAAAGAAAAACGTAAAGAAAGAAATCGATCTATGGATAGATATGAAAAAAACAAGCAGAAAGAAAGATGATGTGATATTCTTCAATATTCTTATTACTTATAATTATGCATATATTGTGAATATCTATTTTGTAAAATTGAATTGATAATCTATCTTTAAAAATATATTTCTGCCTTTTATAGCAAATAAAAATAAAAAAATAAATAAAAAAATCATTTAATTAATTTATTTAATTTAATTTATTCAGCAATCAATTGCTTATATCATTTAAATTATATTTTCATTTGTTTCTATATAAAGCATAATAATGTAAGATTTTAATAATCTGATCTATCATTATGTATTATATATTGAGCCAAATATAATTATTAATATCTTATAATTCTTATATATTATCTTATATCTTATAATTCTTATAAATTAGATTAAAATATTAATCAAAGCAAAAATTGAGAAGGAGCATTTCATCATAAAAATAGAAAATAGAAAATCAAAAAGGATAAAAATTTTTCAAAGATTTATATTTTAAAATAATATAAAAATAATATAAAATTTATATGTATATGTATATGTATGTATGTTTCAGAATTTAAAAAAATTGGTAAATATAGTAGCTAAAGAAAATGAACAGGTTATGTTAAAATATTAGAGAATCTATAATTACATATATATTGAAATAATATAGGAATTCTTTTTATGCTTTCTCTGCACAGCTTACAAAAATACATTAATTATTATATTTTTCGTAAATCGTAATGAATTGTTAGAAGCAGAACAATTAAAAATAAAAATCTAAAAAAATTGCTAAAATATTATTATATTCCAAAAATCGTTTAATCTCTTTTTTAATTTTATATTTATCTCAAATAGTTTCATCGCGTTTCATTATTTTTTATTTATATTTAAATATATTTTATTGTTATTTCTTTTTTATATTGTACTTTTTTAGATTTAATCAAATTTTATTTTATATATTTATTCTTATATTTTAAATCTTAATTTAGATAATTTTTAATATTAAATTAATTATAATAATTTATTTTTATTATATTTTTAGTTGGTATGTCATTATAAGTCTTTGATATTATAGAAATTTATAAAATGTTTGAAATGTTTTATATTATGATTCAATTTTCGTGCGATTAAGATGAATAAAGAACCGTCCCGTCCAATCAATCAAAAAGCTGTCAAGGCCCAGCGATTAAACGAATAAGTGTACATATATTAGTCTGTTGTCAAGAATCGTAAAGAAAATGTGCATCACAGTAACGCAAGTATGTAATTATGTAGAATTTGATTGTGATGTAATTTATACTAATTTTTTTGTTTATTAATTAACAGATGTGTATTTACTCACTTATGAAGTATTATTATATTAAAATTGTATCGCATTTAAAATTTTTTTATCATTTTTCATCATCGTTTGCGCATTTGACAGTTAACAATAGTTCGTATTACAAATATTTGAATCCGGATTTGAATCTAGTTATTTTAATATTATTTTTATTTTATAGTTTTATTTAATTTTTAATTTTATTTAAACTGGAATAAATCGAAAGTTAATTATAAATAAATCGAAAAATAAGTTCATCACGATTTTCGTCTTATTTTAAGAAGTAAAAAAATAATGTAATAATAATTATTACAAATTTCTTTTATCTTTTTATTCGTAATGGAAATAAAAATAGTTAAATCAGATTATTTTATATATTACATGTTCTTATATATTATTTTTTTAAATTTATGTATTCGTATTATTTTTGTTTTGATATTACGCTCAAAATGAAAGATATTTCTCATGATACATTATACAATGCAATATCTTCGAAAATTAATAATTCGCGTTCGTATCATACTCGGCATTTTAATTTTAATTTTTTGCTGAACCGTTCAAATCTTTGATAAAATCGCGGCATAAGATATCATTCTGTTGTCGAAATAGCATTATAGGATACAGACACTTCTCGTTTTAGGTATATGAAATTTAATTTATTGCATATTATTTCTGTAATTGTTCTTTCATGTTTCGAATATTATTATTTAATTAATTTACTCAATTATATTTTTTTATCAACTTATTTTATTATTAATGTTATCATAAAATATTATTAGCTTCTAAAATGAGATTTAAATTTTTGATTATTACTTTATTTTGATACAACCGTTTTAATTTCATACATTTTATATATTTATTCTAAAGAATTGATTAGTTTTTTGTATATATTAATAATTAACTGTTGAGAGAATTTACAAGGCGGGAAAAACAAATTTCAATATGGATGCCATAATAATATTTCGAAATAACAATCAGATAATAACATTTAATTTTTCGTATAAAAAGCAATTATTTTTATTAATTTGTGACGATATATATTTGTTAAGTAAGTCATAATATACTATTAAGAATATTACAAGAGAGATATTGTAGAGAATATTAGAAATTAAATAAATTATATTTTTATTTTAAATAAATGTATTCTTTCACCATTTAATTAATTCTTAATTAATATGTTTTTATGTGTGCATGTGTTGATGGATTAATTAAATAAATAAAATACAATAATTGATAGAAATTAGCTGGTTTAGTTTTTTGCTTTGATTTCTTTATAATATTTTTTTATTATTTATTTTGCACAACGATCAAAGATTTGAACGTTTTCCAAACAAGGATTTTATATTTTTTGCATAATTTAATTTTATATACGTATTTAAATCGTAAAATATTAGAAACATAAAAAACGGCATAAGAAACAATCTGATCTTTTTTTAACCGATCGATATTTCATAAACATATTTCATAAAATCCTATAAGATACATTATTTTTAACATATTTGTATCTTCTTTCACTATTTTGCTTTTTGTTTATATATTTTATCTGTGTTTCATCTGGCATTCTAAAAACTGAGTTTTGAATTTTTATCTCTTTTCTTCTCTCGCTGTTTACTTTTCTTATTTATATCTGTTTTAGGCGCGTGATTAAATACAGACTTATATTTTATATATATATATATATCTATTTGAAAATGTTTTAAGTATATTTATTCGCAAATATAAGAGCATATGATATATATTTTGATGTATTTATTATCGTTATTAAGAACGAATGAGAAATAGTTATTGTAACACTGTATTATCTATGAATGATAAATCGTACGCTTTTTGCTACGTATTATTAGTTTAGTTTTAAATGTACAGTGGGCAGAGTGATCTCGAATATTTCGGTGTTCTGAACATGTGATATTTATTTGTTGTTTATTTTATAATTACGTACAATATATTACTGATATTACTACATTAATTTAAACTTAATATATATAATAACAAAAAACGTAAACGTTAGATTTTAGAAAATAATTATAGTCTATAGAAAAAAATGTATTCAATATAATTTGGTTGTGATTCTTGTGAATAATAGTGATATTTTTGTGATTTATAAAATTATTTCTATCATGTCGTGAGTAAATCTAAAAAATTGGAAAAATATAAAGGACGTACGATTACTGGTAGGTGTTTCATTTTAAAATTTAATTATAAAAATCAAAAAATAGTTTGAGGTTATGTCAATTATTACTTCAAATTATTGTTTTTTTATTATTGATCTGTCTATATATAATCATATTGATGAATCGTCAGATTTTACGTTACGGGATATACGTAATGTAACGCAACTTTTATCATTGTGTAATTATTTGTTACGTTTATTATCTCACGTGACTGAGCACGTGTATGTACTTTGCACAACATTATATATACGCGTTTTATTTCTCTTTACGAAAATTTAATAATAATTTATATTTATATATTAAATAAATACAAAATACATATATTTTTATACTTTTATTCATTAATGACCAATATATGATTCGAAAATAGAGCGCTTTTTATCATTGTGAGAAAAATATTCGTTGTCACGATATTTAAAAAATTTCGGAGTTTTGATTCATTTCGAGACAATAGAAATAATAAGTTCACATATACATACTACTCATATAATTATGCTTTTTATTATGTTGCTATTATTTTATTGTTGTATTACATTGTTATTGGGAATCACAATGATGAAAAATTATTAATTTTTCCCACTTTAAATCTTGCGCGATTTGAGGCGAAAACATATGGTTAAATTTGATTAAACTTGAAGATAAGAGATTTAGATACATTTTTAAATATCATAATTCAAATATCATAGTAGCATTGTATCATAGTAGCACAAGAGAAGATTAAGATTTTACAAAGAAATGATTTACGACAATTTTGGCATAAATGCACGTAGAATATATTTAAATTATAAAAAAAAAATAAAAATAAGTTAGTAGAAAAACGATCGATAGAATGCTTAGTCATAAAATATTTTGGAGCAAACGACGATGCATTTTCAGGATGAAGAGCTACTAAAAAAGTAACGAATTTATCGGGATTAAATAAATAAAAAGGGACACATAAAATAACTAGATAAAAACATGGTACGTTTCTTTTTCCGAAACGATTATAAATAATTTATAACGAAGGGTGCAGGCGGCCTCTCTTTTTCCGTCTCTGTTTTTTTTCCTGAGATCGTCGACGTACATTTCTTTTTCCTTTTATTCGTCCTCTTGTTGCTTTTTTTTTTTTTTATCAAAAATATCATTCGTCTTTATTCCGATAACAATCGTAGGATAGGAAAGGTAGAACGGTTAAATTTTGTCAAAATGCGTGCGATTGGAAAAAGAGTCGTAAATCATAATTGATATATAGCAACGTTTACATTCTTATTTACGAATATGTTTGAATTTGAACATACATATAAAGAAACGGATAGCAGAATATCGTAACAAATTTTTCGCTAACTAGAAGAATAATGTTTTTTTTATAATTGTACGTGCTGTGATAATCTCATTTTCTTGTTTTTCGATATATGTATATATATGTATATATATATATATATATATATATATATATATGTACACACATACACACACACACACATATATATATATATTCCTTTAAAAACAGTTTCGAGAACATTTGAGCCTCGGCCCTTGCACCCTTCTCGCTTAAACCTAACGAATAAATACTTATTCGCCATTTCGATTTTCTATCGATGGCTCGTCGAGGACACTCCACTCTTTAAATTTAATTTGTTTCGTTTTCTCTCTCTTTCTTTCTCTCTTTCCATTCGTTCATCTCTTTTTCGTCCTCTTAGTTTCGTTTTTGAACAGATTCTGGAATATGAATTAATCGTCGAGAAATTTTATTGCGTTTAATTATATCGAATTATATATATATATATATATATTTTTGATTATATCGATAAATTATATTGAATACGTAAAAGAACAATTGTCGAGTCGCGAATGCAGTGTCCTCGATCGAATTAAACGATACTGGTGAAATATATACGCATTCACTCGTATCCCCAATATCTTTTCGCCGATCAGGGGTTCGCTCATAAATCGATCGTAAGATGATTATTGACGATCATTCGCGTCCCTCGATACGAGAACGAAAAATATATCGTAACGAAATATCGGCCCCGCCGATCATCAAACTTTTCCTCGCTTCACAGTGACAAATGTGACGAGCCTTAAGTGGTTTTTTGAACGGATTCTCGAAAGAGTTGGAAAGAGCATGGAAGGCGCCGAATCGGAGCCGGATTTTTTTCTTTTTCTTTTTTTTTTTTTTTTTTTTTTTTTTGATCGAATGGAGAATTTGGAAAGCCAATGAATTCCATTCGAGGAATGGGAAATTCCTCCGTTCCCTCTTTTCGCGTGTCTCTTTCGAGGCAAAGGGTGCACCGCGCAAGAGGCTCGACCATTCTCGATCCCATGGCCCATCATCCGCCAACCATTTCGTTTATCTTGTTTTTTTTACTTGTGAAATTGCCGCTTGCGCCCCATGTTGCATATCTTGAAGTGGCACAACGTCATATCTAAACAACAATTCAAGAATGAATAAATGCATAACGAGATTTTGAATTTTTCTTTTTTGGGAAAACATTTTTGGGAAAAAATATGGAAGAGACTATTGATCGATCGTCGTCTTATCCTTCAACGGTGAACGATGTTGTTGACGATATGACGCAACGAATCGAATCAAAAGTCAATTGGTCCAATCGATTCTTCTATCATTCTCTCTCTCTCTCTCTCTCTCTCTCTCGATCCAGTCGCGAAATCATCGGTCATTTTCAGCGTTTTCAATTTTTTCGAGAGATTGAAAGCACAAGATGGAATGAAAAGAAGTGATGAAGGAAGGATTGCTACTCACAACTGATCATGGTACGCTTGCCGGAATGCTGCGGCTCTTGTCTAACCACGGCATTCGGTGTCGGTAGTTTCTCAGCGTAGTATTCCGAATCCGATTGTGTCTCCGATTCCTTCCCCTCCATTATTATCGACTGGATCTTCATACGTTCCTTGTCCAACTCTTTCTCCCGTTCCGCGACGTATTGTTTCTCCTCGAACAACTCCTTCAGCTTGTTGAGCAATATCTGCCGATTATATACACGTACAAAGGATTCGAATGAGGCGAATGAATGAGAATAATGGACGAGAAAAATAAAGACAAAAATAATAGAATGAGATGCTTACGAAATCGTTGTCCGAAGTTTTGCCGTAGAACTCGGACGGGATTGGTTCCCCGACGACGGACGATGCTGAAAGGCGCAAGAATAACAACAACAACAGTGTCAACAGACACAGGGCCGTCCTCTGTTTCGCGCTCGACCTTCCCGTCATTCCCTCTTTTTATCGCTGAAAAAAGAAAAAAACAATCACCACTGAAATTAGTCGACTCGAGGAAAGAGAGAAAGAAAGAGAGAGGGAGAGAGAGAGAGAAGAAGCTAAGGAATCTAATCGTGAATTCTCTCGTCCACTCCATTCGTAACGTATGGGAAATTTTTCAAAGGTGAAATGTGTAACGGACTCGAGAGATGGCGCGCATCCCAGAAAAAGAAAGAGAAACGTGCCCCACCACTTGTCCCTTCGATTGTTCCATGCTTTGTTGTTGTAACCTTGGCGTTGCATCGCGGAATCGCGTGACGTTTATTTAGCCGCGTTTATTAATCCTTTATCGCGGCTCGAACCCAAACAAATCTATTTATTAATAGGAAAATACCGCAGTTAACCGTGTTACCCGCGTTAAACGCAAAGATGGTAACAGCGCTCGTCGTTCGCTTCTCTCCTCCCCCCTCCACCCCGATCCACGTCTCTTTCTCGTTTACGCGATCGTATCGCATCTCGTCCATCCCCTCCTTCCTCCTCCAATAATATACGCTCTCTAATCTATCATTTTTGCGCGTTGGCGTAATGAAGAGTAGGAGGAGGTGGAGGAGGAGGAGGAGGAAGAAAAAAAATTGGTCTACGAACGGGACAACTCGATTCGTCATATATTCGTGTGTATATACTTCGGCCCTCTTGTTTGCGATCTCGCGTAATCTTATCCAACTGCCGTCCCTCTTCCGTGCCCCTCGGACGAGCGCCGCTTATCGCCGAGGTAAGGGATAATCCTCGATGACCCGAGGAGAAACGGCGCGTGAATTCATTCACTCAAAACGGAGCGACTGATTTATTCACTGCCCGATCCGATTGTTCGAACGGGTAAGGGGAGGGGGAGGGGTACGAGTACAATTACGCTTTTACCATTCACCTTTCCTTCCTCCTCCCCCCAAGATTTCTCTCCTTCGAAGAAACTTCTTTCAAATCTCGTTCGAGAAGAAAATAAGAAAATAATCCGAGATTATTCCCTGGATGTGTCGAAAATGCGAAATCCCTGGATCCTGTTACACATACGGATAATAGGAGGAGGAAAAAGAGATAACGAAGATTATCCACCAAGCTCGATCGTTTCGATTCTTTTTTACGACGGATGGACGACGCAGTTGAATCGCGCATGTGTGTATGTGTGTGTGTGTTTATGTGTGTATGTGTGTGTCGCCGCGCATTCGCAGGGGGTCGCGGTTCACGGTTATTATCGCGCGTCGAATGGTAAATGCTGGTAAACAAAACGATTAGCGATCGATTCGCGCGAGTTGAAGAAAAAGAAGAAGAGGATGATGCGCTCGATCGATTTCGCGTAATAACGATAAATTACGTCCACGTTACGTTGGCGTAACGTGAGAAGTAAAGGAAGATACTTTTTCCTTTTTCCTTTCACCGAACAACGAATCCTACCTTATTTTATATATCGAAAGGAGAAGGATAAAATATCCGTTGGATTTTTGGCCGACTTGAAGTTTTCGATGCGTGGCCGCGAAGTGAGCCGAGGAGGGCTGTTGCACCCTCTATTATACCCCGAGCGGGATCCTCCACCGCCCGCCACCCTAACCGCACCCCCTCCTCCTACCACCTGTAGGTAGATCCGAGGATATCCGAACTGCTACGCCCACGTGCTTCCTCCATTTCTTCTCGGCGAGAAAAATTCTTCTCGCTCGATCTCGAGTTGTTGAAAATTTGTTCAAACGATAAACTTGCGATCGTTGCGCAATATCGTTTTTTCGAATCCCTCCTTCGTCGTTTCCTTTTAATCGATCATATTGACACGGATTAACGCCAATGTTTCGGTATTCTTTTTTTTCCACACGTTGCGAATTTATATTGCGGCGTCTTTACGCTGCGTCGAAGTTGACGTCAGCCTCGGAGAATACGGCGATGATCTTACCGATTCTTCGCTCGATTCGAATTTTCTCGAATCGATACGCGCGAGTGCGCGAAAAACTGGGAGGGGAGAGGAAGGATCGATTAATTACCGACCGAGGCGAGCCTCTTCTCGTTAATATGTTTTTACCTGCCGAGCTATTCGCACGTTTCTCGCGATAAGGATTTCAAGCATTTCTTTCTGGTTGAGAGAAAGTGAATCCTCTCTATTTCTAAGGATCTTCTCGTTTTTCTCGAGAAGGGAGCAGAGAAAAACGATATTTCGACGTTGTGACATTTGTCTGCGCGTGTGTCGATGTGGGACGATGGAAAAAAAAAAGAAGGAAAAATTAATGAAGATGCGCTCGTTAGATTCGACCGCGAAATGAAAATGTCGCGCGTGTCTTGATTTATTCGACCCGATTCCCATATTTGAATATTTTTCCAAAATTGAAATGTTTCTCGAAAAAAAGTAGAAAAAGATAGCGAACTGTTTCCGCGAAAGCAAAAATTTCGAAATCATTTTGCGCACCTCCGTTCTTCGCCCTTCTTTCGTTTTGGAATAACGAAATTCAGTTCAATTCAGACTCGTTGAAATTAATAATCGAATCGCTCGAACATTCGTAACTCGTAATATTATTACATCGTTTCGAAAACAAAACGAATTAATCTTCAACTTCGTAACTTCGAAACTTGTCGAAATATC
The DNA here is from genome assembly GCF_014066325.1 of Apis laboriosa. Taxonomy (NCBI): domain Eukaryota; kingdom Metazoa; phylum Arthropoda; class Insecta; order Hymenoptera; family Apidae; genus Apis; species Apis laboriosa. The sequence goes on from NW_025223857.1 coordinate 457,223, forward strand.
GCGAATTACACGAGCGAGCGAAATTTTCATTCGTTTCGCTCGCAAAAAAAACACAGCAAAGAAAAAAAAAAATCTCAAAAACGAGATTTCGATTTCGCGTTTCGACCGATAATCAAAATAAAGAACGTTTAAGAAAAATGAAGGGAAGGGAGGGAAGAAATCTCGATGCGGAGAGAGAGAGAAAGAGAGCGAGAGGAGCTTGTTCGAAAATCGAGGACACGAGCGCTCGGCCGTTTTCGATGATGATCGTAAATAGAAATCTCGTAATTTGTTTTCATAGAGCGGGCGAGAGGGGCCGGCGGACAGTCGGTAGTTGTTGAGATTGGTGTGGAAACGGGGAGAGGGGACACACACACACACACACACACACACACACACACACACACACACACACA
>NW_025223857.1:457738-464155 GCF_014066325.1 Apis laboriosa
AGAGAGAGAGAGAGAGAGAGAGAGAGAGAGAGAGAGAGAGAGTAGAATAATTAGACACGCGATCTCCCACCACGGTGGAGTTCGGTATTTCGATACGACGACATCGATGCCGACCAATCGCCTCGTTAACGGACGATAACTGCCCCCTAGCCGTTTATCGGTCTCGTTCAATTAACGGTCTCTCCTTATCCGAGCCCCCCTTCCCCCCTCCCTACTTTTTTTCCACGTATCTCGGTAAATCGCACGCCCGGCAAAATGGCGGACTAATAACAACAACAACAACCGTCGATATATTTGCGTCTCTTCGAACGCATCCTTCATGGCCATTCTCCTTTTTCCTTCTCCTTCGTTTCGCGACACGATCATGAATAGAAGAAAAATGAAAATGTGCAATTTTAATAAGCCGCGACGTTCTGTGGAAAAGAAGAAGATATATATATATATGTAAGAATGAAATTTAGTTTAATCATTGGGCATTAACCTGTTGAAAAAAGTAATTAAAAGTTGATAATATCGAATTGCTCATTGAAACATTCGAATGACATTTATTCGTAATTCGTTTATTATTTCGTTTCGAAATAATAAATTATCTTTAATTTAATTAAGTTACTTCAACTATTAGAATATCGGCCGAGCATGCAAAATTTCTTTCGTTATATATATATATATATCACGATTGAATGATAATAATAAGCAGATAAGTAATTGAGGAATTGTACTCTATGCGAATTCTCGCTTTGCAAGGGGAATCAACGTAGTAGGATTCATAAGATCGGTACGAATTCCTCCTTTAAGATTAAATGCAATTGGACTGGAAATGTCAAACGTATATATACACCAACATCCCTCTCCACAAATCTCTCTCTCTCTCTCTCCCTATTATTAGTATTATTCGTTACGACGAATCTTGCCTCCTTGATCTTATCGGGAGTTTCAAAGAGCGTCGCGTCCGCCCGATCCTTGACGCGGACCACTAACCATTCACGTCCCGTGAACCGTTTACCTGCACTCCTCAACGCTCGAAACACGGATCGAACATTTTTTTTCCACGCGATTTCTTTCAACGTCAATTCGTCCCTCTGTCTACTTTCAATTTGGAAAAAAAAGGAGGAGAAATAGATAGATAGACGGATAGATTTTATCAACTAATTTGCTTTCCAGGTTTGCTTTCCGGGAAGAGGAGGAGCGAAGGAAGATGTCGAACGACGAGGAGAAGCCGTTCGCGGTGGAGAGGGCGAAAAGCGGGCGGGCCAAATGCAAGAAGTGCAAATGTCCGATAGAAAAGGACACGGTGAGGATCGCGAAATTGGTCGCGAATCCGTTCACGGATGGCAAGATGAAAGCGTGGCATCACTTGACCTGCCTGTTCGAGGTGTTTGCCAAACAGAGGGCCACTACCAAGAGGATAGACGATCCCGCGGAGGACGTGAGCGGGTGGGAAGATCTGAGCAAGGAGGACAAGGCGATCGTGCTTCGTATGATCGAAGAGTTCGAAAAGGATTCGAAAAGTAAGAATCTTCTTTCTCTCTCCCCTCCTCTCCCTTCCGTCGGTGATCTCGACGCCCGAAAGACGAGAGAGAGACTTTTTCGTTCTTCATCTTTCTTTCGAATTGAACGGTTGACTTACGAGTAAATACCGAAGGACCGGTCGATAAAGAAATTCCACGCCCGAGAGAGAGCCTTTCTCGTTTCATTTTTCTCTCCTCGAATTAAATAGTCAATGTAAGAATGTATACCGATTCGGTCGATAAAGAAATTCGAAAATATCTCTATCGTTTATCGCATTGCTATAGAAAACATGAACGAATTTTTTAATTCTATCGATTATTAATTTAAAAACGTACAACAATGTACATTGAAAATTTAATTCGAGAATATACAAATTGTATAATTTGTTTATCGAAATGTTTTTTTTTCCATTTTTTTTTTCTCCAGATCACACTCCTAAGGGAAAAGGGGTGGAGGCAAGAAAGCGCAAAAGTGAGATTGGCGCGGAATCCGATCCTTCTCCGAGCAAAAAAACGAAGAAGAAGGAGAAAGAGAAGGAGAAGAAGGAGAAGGAGAAGAAGGAGAAGGAAAAGGATTCGAGCGAGGAGGAAGGAACGGATAGCTCCTCGGCGACCAGGAGTCCGGAGAAAAGGACAACGAGAGACGATTCGTTCGAAGAATTTCGACGGGTTTGCAACGATGTGGCAAGAGTGGACGCGTACACCGAGAAAACGGCCGTCGTGAAAAGGATGTTCAGCAAAGGGTCCGAAGGTGGTGAGTTCAACTTCGATCGCTCAGTTAATATAATGAATCGAACGAAGATTACTTTTTCGTCAAATTAATAAGATTCGTTTTCCGGATTGTTTGAATTGATTCGATTTATTGGCATCCTCGATGTTTATTTTATTATGAAACAAGTCGACGATGATCGGTTTATGAATATTTCTCGATCATCCATTTTTCTATCTCGAACGAGCGAGTCGTGTATATGTTCGTGTGTGTGCGTATGTATATATGTATGTATATACTTACTCGACTGTTTGAAAGTCTCTCGGTTGGTATGTTTTTTCCTTTTCCCGATGTTTCGATTTTGTCCTCAGTCACGGGGGAAAAAAACTCGATTGAAAACGATTTATCGTCTCGTGATATCATCCAACGTTATCACTGATAATCTCGTCACTTTTCGTTGGTGATTCTTTTCCTTTTTCGAAGGAAAAATGAACGTTTTGTTGTTTTTTTATTATTATTTTTTTTTATTATTATTATCGCTGTTTTTTATTATTATTGTTGTCAATTGTTTCGCGAGAAGCGTGAAGGCTAGGTAGTTCACTACACATTCACCGTTTCGCGACTATTAGTCTCGAAGGTTGGTGCTCTGGTGTCTTATAAGCTTAGCTGTCCCCACCTAATCAAGTTCGGTTCGTAGACGCGGTGTCGAGCCCCTTCTCGTGCAGCCAGCTTGGCTCCAGACGTTCGCCCATTCTTTCCCTCTTTCTTCACGCGCCTCTTTCTTCCCTCCCCTGCTAGATTATCGCGCGCTAGACTCGCGTCTCCTCTCTCTTTCTCTCTTTTTTAATTCTCTCTCCTTCTCTCTCTCTCTCTCTTTCTCTATCCTCATTGTCAATCACGACAATGAGGAGACGCGTTCGATTTCGCGACCTTCCAATTAATCTTTTTTTTTCCCCCTCTTCTCTTTTATCAATCGTTTCGAGATTTTCACGGGGGGCTTGATCGCGATTCAATTCTCAATTACGACTATCTGTCGAGCAAAGTGACGTATATCAGTAAGGTATATCATTTACGATAACCTCTCTCTCTCGCTCGTTGTTTTTTTCTTTTTTTTTTTTTTTTTGAATAGGATGAAAAAATCTTCTCGAGAGGAGAGGAGTCGCGAGAAATTGGCGAGTTGGAATTAATCATTTGATTAGAGATTGAAAATTAAGAGGAGAGAGAAGAGGAATTTATTGGTGCCCGAGCAATTAACCGTTATCGATAAACGAGACCACAACCTCGCTTTTGATATTTCGAGAATCGACGAAATGAACGCGAAAAACGCGAATTCTTCTCTATCGAAATATCGTTTTTTTTTTTTTTACATCGCTTCTTTCCGCGGCCGTCGATCTAGTAACACGATTCCTCCTTTTCAATGGACGTAAATACACCGCGAGTTCTTTCATTCGAGTAAAATCCCATCGAGAGCAAGGATATTTAGCGCAAACGCGACGCCTTATCTCTTCTCCACTCGTTTCAGATATATTAATAAATTAACACGAGACGAATATCATTGTTCGGGAGAGAAATTTTTTCAAGGTTGAACTCTTGGATCGCGCTTAATTATTTGTTCCAAATAATCGTTTCTAAGCAGTGAAGAATATGGGAAAATAAAAATAGAAAGAAAGAAAGAAAGAAAGGCGTTTAAAAAAACTGCGGTGTCGCGCAATTGGGCTTGCCAAACTCGATACACAATGGTTGGAAATAATAGGAGTAGTAACAAAATTATTTTTTCTCGATTTTGAGCTTATGAGATTTAATTTTTACAAAATAATACTGTTTTTTGTGATAATTTATTGTTTAAAATATAACTAAATATAATACATAATAATCGATATATAAAAAAAATATACGAATGTACAAATATTTATGATTCTTAAGTAACCGCACAAAATATCTACGCGGCAGACGTAGCAAAAAAGTTGTGGCAGGCAATTAACTTAGGAAAGCGTTTCGAATTTCACAAACATACGATAAACTGGACCTTGAGAATTAGAAATGGTAATTTAAAGAAACGGATGTTGAGAAAAAATGCTTATTAAAAGAGAAGTAATGATTATTTGCTAGAGAATATCCTATCCTATAAATTATTCGATAGGGCCAGATATAGGCTTAAATAGTGATAATTTAACGAAATAACGATAAAAACGATAAAATTATAATATAAAAAAAGCACTATAGGAATACATACTGCATACTGACCGCTCAAACATTAAAAGAAATAAAAAAATTACCAACTAAAATTAGGAATATTATTATATATATATTATAAGATAAGTTAAAATTAATTCATAAATATCAACGGTTAGATTAAATTAATTTTAATATAAAAAAAAAAGTAGAAAGTTTCTACATTATTCCGTGGAACGATAAAAAATCATTGACAAATCGTTACATTGAGTGAATTTTTAATATGAAATAATCATTTAATTTTAAATTTAATTCTTAAAAAATTTACACAATATTTCTCAACTATTGAAATACGATCAATTATCGATTAGTTCTCTATATATTCGTTTAATCTATAAAAAAGAGGATTTAAAATTTTATCATTATAATTGTTATACATTGTAACATCGAAACAATTATATTTTATACATTTTGAAAGTAAATTTTTGTTAATATACGTTATTCGAACCACTGTGCGATGTATCGATGAAACACTTATTACGCGAAACAAATTCTTCAATATCTTCGGTATATAAATAGACGCAACAGGTTCTAATTCGGTATCTCTATCAAGAATCCGTGGATCGATTCGTTTTGACCAAGTGGAAATATCGGGCATCGGGAAAGGAAGAATACCGGCATTGTACCAAGCGATTTGCGCGTCTAAATGGCGCGGTAGCTCTATTTTCGACGATGATGAGGAGAATAGGAACGGAATTCCATCGAGCAGCAGCAGCAGCAGCAGCCCGTTTCGGTGTTCGAATCGGGGCATCGTTGCGTTCCGCCACGTGCCACCGGGTCTATCCATCCTGTGCATTCGCACGCACAGTTTGTAGTTTCTCAGAAGAGAAAGAGACCCAATTGTTGGAAATTGGAACACTTTCCTAGAAACGTGCCCGTTAATTCGATTTTCGATCGCGATATAATCCATAATATTATTTCGACTCGTGATCCATCGAACATTTCCTTCCAATTCGATCCCTTCGTTTTCATCGCTTAACCGTTATCGTGACCTAACCCACGATCAGTAAAATTTAAACTGTTGAAATTACGAATGAACTTACATAATAATAATCGCAAATACGAATAAATGTTATTCTAACATTTTATATAAAGTAATTATTTAAAGTAACTTTATCTTTAACTAGTTACTTTTTCAACGGGTTCATATCCACGATAATCACGTAGGAAAAGTAAACGAGCAGAAAATTGTTTCGAGAAACCTGAACGAACCTAAAAAAGAAAAAAATGTAAGATTATAAACTTTCTTATACTCTCTTCGGAATTATAGGGAGGGGAGGATGAAGAGAAAAGAAGGATATATATGTATATAAAGCCTTCTTTCGCGTAACCCGTGGAAAATCTCATTGAAGCGAAGCTGCGTTATCGTTCGTCCGCGGAAACTACACTTTGTACGATTGGTGGTATCTTGGTGGTGACCTCTCTCTATCGTTCTCTCGCGTTTCCTTCGGCCAATCGATCATTAATTACCGCGCTCTTCTTTAATCTAAACGTATGAAGTCACCTCCGCTTTTGCTGCGACCGCTTTTATTTGCCTCCTCTTCGTTCGTTCGTTCGTTCGTTTGGGACCCGCAATAATAATAATCGTACGATCGCTTCGAAACGAGAAGGAGAAAAAAAATTCGACCGACCGACCGTCGAATCGCGTAATTTTTTCGTCGTACTATTTCGACCTCGTTATCTCTCTTCTCTATTCCCTTCTCCTCTTCCTTTTCGAGATCGCGGTTTTCGGAGGGACGCGCGTGCGAGAGGTCAAACAATAATCATCTCCCTACGAGTTATCGATCGAGCTCGATCTTACGACACACTACGGGAACGCGCCCGACTTATCCTTAATCTCTTATCGAACGCAATTCGCGCGTGAAATTTTTCGCCGCCGTCTCCTTCGATAACGTTTTTCTCGATTTCCAATTTTTTCTTTTTCCTCTCTCTCTCTCTCTCTCTCTCTCTCTCTCTCTCTCTCTCTCT
>NW_025223857.1:464338-509512 GCF_014066325.1 Apis laboriosa
TCTCTCTCTCTCTCTCTCTCTCTCTCTCTCTCTCTGGAAAAATTCTCCGCCTTCTTTCGACGAAAAAAATTCGATAATTCGATCCTTGAGCCTGATGCAACGTTCGAGTAACAGCGTGAAACGATATAGATCGATCATATATGTGTTAGATCGTACGCACGATTCCCGGAATTAAAATACCATCGTTTGTTTTCTCACTTGGAACAAGGAATTACGAGATGCGCTTTAAATGTGTGTAAAAGATATTTGCATTATTGAACTATAGCTGGTGTGTTTCGTAACCCTTCGAATAGAATTCCTGCAAATTTTCCTTTTTTTTCCTTTCTCCCCCCCCCCCCTCCTCTTCGAGAATCGATACATATCGTTTCTTCATTGCAATTTCCGCGTTGCGTAATCTTACTGCGTAGGTAATGATTCATAACTGTTTGGAGAGACTATATATGTACTAGCTTCGTCTTATCGATGTTCCAAATCGAATTGAAAATGTGCGTCGAAGTTATCCTATATTTTTCTTTCTTTCTTTCTTTTTTCTCTCTCTCTCGAAAGAATTATTAAAAAGAAAGTTTGTTCCGTGACACGGATATAATATTTATCGCACAATAGACGTGCAACCGTCGAATTTATCGGTGGTTAAATTCCCCGTTCGATCGATAACACTCACTCTCTTTATTTTCTTATCCCGTATTTTTCTCCCGTATCCCGATTATTTTACAACTTTTACAACTAAATCTCGGTGATTTTCCATCTCTTTGGTTTCAGAGAATGGATCAAGAGAGCTATTTATTGTTTACTGATGGAAAAAAGTCTTTGGAAGGAAATGCCTATTTTCACACACATTTCGACGATCTGCATTTAATGCATTAAATAATTTAAATGCATTAGATAGTATTCGAAAAATTCTAACTTCTTATTTCTCATTATTTCTCAATATGCGTAGACTGATTACGATTTGTAACGATAGTTTATAATTTATAAATGTAATTTCATATTCGAGTGATTAAGATAATAATTGTATGAATAGATACCGATATATGTCGAAATAATTAATAGTTTCGATTATTCTTATATAATTTTATAAATGAAATAATTTTTACGATTTTGAATATTCGAATAATAACCTCTTCTTACTACTATATAGAGTGTAGTGTCAGGTTTGTCAACAAAGCGTCCGAAGTGGGGAAGACGGTTCTAACGAAAGACACTCCTCTTGCCTCAGTGCTGTCCTGCGAGACTTCTTTACACCAGTGAACAATACAGTCGACAATGATGGGAAAAATTTAATAGTGAGGTTACGAGTAAAGTTACTTCGATAAGTTAGTTCGATAATTTATTGTTCAAAACGTAATAATAATCACGAATAACTGTAGTGTCGAACGATCGAGGTTATACGAAAAGCGGGTTGACTATAATAACTACGAATAAATGTTATTCAAGCGTTTTAATAAATAATTATACTTAGAATAACTTTATTTTTGACTAGTTATTTTTTTAATGTCCAATTCTGATATTCGAGAACTCGTTAAGAATTTCGTATACGTTCGATGAATCGATCGATGAGTGAAAGAAGTACGTAATCGACCAATCTCGTTAGAGCGGATCGAGGATGTATCGAGAAACAATCGATCTCGAGACAAGGTGGTGCATCGGGTATCGCGTACACGCAACGTAAACACCGCGATAATTTCGTATTTTTATAGGGTATTTTATTCGGATGATAATGGGGTCAGGGACTCCGGGGCATCGGATCTTTAATTAATTTTCTGCGATAGAATTGGATATACGCGTGTTACGAAACTCGCACGAGCGAAACAATTTCGGTTGCAATTTCAGTTTCTCTCTCTGAACCTCAATCTCTTCCTATGAGAACCTAACAGAAAGATAAACGAAATTTTCATTTCCGCTCCGTCTCGTTTGACCCTGTAACGGGGTTAAAACGTCAATTTTTTTTGTGTGTGTGTTTTTTTTCTTTATATACGCGATATATCTTTCGTAACCCACGTATTTCGATATCGCGCGTAATCCGTGATGAGATGAATGAGAAAAATAAGCGAATGATCTAGAGATAGATATAGAATTTATTTTTCGTTTTCATGGAACAGATCAGAAGAGGAGAAAAAAATTGAGCGTTGAAAGAAAAAAAAAAGAAAAAGGTATCGTTCACCACAAGTAAATGTCACGAATGCTGCGATAACGATTGCAACTGTTTTGCAATAATGATGTGACTCCTTGAGCGCAAAGGAGGTCTTAATTTCCACGAAAATGTTCATAGCAGTCTTCGATCTTGTGCTCTTGATTCGAAATCTCGATCCTTTCTTCGCGAGATTTGGAGGTTAGGTTTTAGTTCGGGACGCATTCGCACCTCCCTCCTTTCGCTTTCGTCGAAAGAAACGAACGAAAACCGCATCGAGATGCAACAACGGAATGGAAAATTACGAGTGGTGATAAGTGCGGCCACGATAACCGCCCGTCTGATCGTGGATTATTCTTTCGGACGACGTCCAACTCGATTCCATTTTCTCTTTTTACCGCTTACTTGTCCCTTTCCTATCTTACCGTTTAAGCAGATGACCCACGGCGTTTCTTTAACTCGAACCGAACAACACTGTATTTGTTTTCGCCGATTGTCGCGTAGCCTTAGCGATACTTGGGATCCTAAATAATAAACCATGCATCTAGAAATTAACTTTTTCCAGATTTGAGAATGAAAATTTCTCGAAAGAAAGTGTTGTTTACTTAGAGATATTCTTAATCGATGTTTTTAAATCGGATGACGGTTTTCAGACGGTTTTAAAAGCGACGTGAAGCTGTGGTGCAGAATGTTGCTTCCCGGGGCCGTGAAGAGGGTGTACAACTTGCAAAGCAAACAATTGATCAAGCTGTTTTCTCGTATACTGCTCGAGGACGAGGACGAGATGCTGGAACATCTCGAACGAGGAGACGTAGCTGAAACCATCCGATCCTTTTTCGAGAAAAGCGTCGCTCGAAAACCAGCTGAAAACAGCGTACTTACCATTCAACAGGTAACTCAGATTTCTCAGATGAAGATTTGCATTGATTCACATCAGAAGGGATCGCGCGCGTGTTCTTTGTGCGGGGAAAAAAATAAATAGTCGAGACAACGCGAAAGGTTATATTAATATTCCGTATTTCTCCAAAATAGAAAAGAAACTGTCGATCTCTGGCTGGATTTTTTTTTCATGTTTTTCGGATTACCACAGAACCCAAACTGAATTTCCAAACGAAATCCTCCATCGACTCGAATTTCAAATATCTATAATATATAGATATGAATATCTAACATATAATCCAGATTTCTTGATATTTATAGAGATAAGCAAAGAGGTTAGGTTAGATAATCATTAATTTGTTTTTCCTCATTAGGTGGATGAATTTCTACAAGAGTTGTCGTTTTTAACCAAAGAGGAGGAGCAAGTTAGCCACTTTTGTTCCATCATCCCCAGGTAAATTATTTTTTCCCCTATTTCATCATTTCTTCATTTCGAAAGCAAATCGTTGCTCGTTTTTTCAGATGCACTCTGGACGATCTAAAGATGATAATCCGGCTGATCAAGCATGATTTAAGGATAAATGCTGGTCCGAAACATATGTGGGTATAAATAGCAAGCTAGACGATTAAACTAGATCAAATATTTTTCGTCTGTATTCTCGTATTCTCGCAGTTTGGCCGCGGTGCACGAAGATGCTTACGAGGCTTTCCAAACATCCAGGGATTTGAACAGCGTTATCGAACGGTGTTTGCAACGACCGTCGAAATCAAAAAAGGAAGAATCGAATTCTTCCAATGTCAAGGTTACGCTTTCGCTGATGACACCTGTTTTACCTATGCTGGTAAAGCTTTTGTATCTTCTTCGTTTAAATCTTTGTAAATCGTTGTAAAAGTGTGTTAAAAATGGAACAGGCAGAAGCTTGCAAGTCCGTGGAAATGGCGATGAAGAAATGTCCAAATGGAATGCTGGCCGAAGTGAAATATGATGGAGAACGTGTTCAAGTGCATAAGAAAGGGAACGAATTTCGATACTTTAGCAGATCCTTGAAACCAGTGCTTCCTCATAAAGTAAATAAATCTGTTTCGTTTCGATTATTATTTCTCCAACGCGTTGCTTTTACACGTGCTCTTTTGTATCGTTCCAGGTGAATCTCTTCAAGAATTATATTCCACAAGCTTTTCCAGACGGCGATGATCTGATTTTAGATTCTGAGATCCTCATGATCGATGCCAATACTGGACAACCGTTGCCCTTTGGTACCTTAGGCATTCATAAGGTTCAAATACACTCTTTGTTGAAACTTTTTAATCCTTCGTAATTATCACTATTCGGTTTCGTTTTTTAGAAAGCTGAATTCAAAGATGCAAATGCCTGTTTGTTCGTTTTCGATTGCATTTATTACAACGGAGATGTTTTGTTGCACAAGTGAGTTTTTCAATTTCTCTCTCGTTCGTATCTTATTTAGTATCTAGATAAATCGTTTTGCGCAGATCTATGATGAAACGAAGACAAATATTAACGGAGAGAATGACAGAGATACCAAACAGAATAATGCTCTCGGAAACGAAGGAAGTCCATGTAAATAATTTAAAATTCAATTTCTAAATTCAATATTGTAAAAGTAGAAAATTATAAGCGATAACAATTTCAGAATTCCCAAGATTTAGCAGAAATGATCGCCAGGATTCTTAAAATGGGTCTTGAAGGCTTGGTCCTCAAAGATATTCACGTATTTATCGCATGTTATTTATAAAATGATCAATTTATTTCGTATTTATGCTATGCCCAAATTCTAAGGATACATCGTTCTTATTCGTAGAGCAAATATGAACCGGGTAAAAGGCACTGGTTGAAGGTAAAAAAGGATTATTTGTACGACGGTGCAATGGCCGATAGTGCAGATCTCGTTGTGCTTGGCGCATGGTACGGTACGGGGAACAAAGGTTTGTTATTTGATCTATTGAGTTGCTTCGTATGCATATTTTTTTTATATTTGATTCGTTTCTTACGATTTTTAGGAGGTATGATGTCTGTATTCCTCATGGGTTGCTACGATGAAGATCGTGGCAACTGGGTAACGGTGACCAAAGTAAGAAATTAAGTACATATATATGTACGCTTAATGCCAACGAAATTTAAAATTCGGTTGAATGCAGGTACACACTGGTCACGACGATGCAACCCTGGCAAGTCTTCAGGACGAACTCGATATGATAAAGATAGGCAAGGATCCAACTAAAGTACCACGTTGGCTACGTGCTAATAAACCAATGATTCCCGACTTTGTTGCAAAGGATCCGAAGGTATTATCTGGGTTTAACTTGGTTCGATTCTCGGCTGAAAGCAGGTCAAACGAAACGTTTATGATTTGCAGAAACAACCGGTGTGGGAAATAACGGGGGCAGAGTTCACCAATCAGGGTGTTCACACAGCTGACGGTATTAGTATCAGATTTCCACGTGTAACGCGCATTCGTCGAGATAAAGATTGGTCTTCTGCCATCACTTTAAACGAATTGCGAAATCTTTTCAAAAAGAATTCCGAGTCGATAGATTTTACTCTTCTTTTGCCTTCAACTTCTAAGAAAGAAATTGATAAAACGAGAACGAGCGAAAAAGATTCATCTTTTTTGAACACAAAAGCGAAACGCGAAGATGAAAGATCAAAGTCTCCAACAAGGAAAAATAAGGATTCAAAAACGATTAAAACACCTTCTCCAAAGAAATCTCCCGCAAAGCCAGTCAATTCTCCTCGTACACGATCTAGATCTAACGAAAGAAATAAGGATCAAAGAAGGCACGATGGTGCAAAAAAAAATATTTTCAACGAACGGGATACGGAGGCAGCGTATTATGCTTTTGTAGATAAGGATGTACGTTTTTATCGCTACATGTTTTAATGAGATGTACCATCTTATCCGTTTAACCTTATATCCTATACCTTATAGTTCATCGAGTATTCCGCTGCAGGAGTCCCGTTAAATTGGATCGAAGGACGAAAACCCAAGGATGGTCTTCCGTCGGATGCAAAATCGTTGCATAATTTAACGAGCAACGAATTGGTAATAAACGCATATCAGTGATGGGGAAAATTTAATAGTTGAAATTACGAATAAAGTTACTTCGATAATTAATTGTTCAAAATATAATGATAATTGCAAATAATTGTAATGCCAATGAGATAACATGAGGATCAATTATAATAGCTACAAATAAATATTATTAAAACATTTAAATAAATATTATTAAAACGTTTTAATAAATAATTACTTAGAATAATTTTATTCGGAATTTTTAACTAGTTACTTTTTCAACTAGTTTTTTCAACGGACTAATACCAAACTCTGACGCACATAATGTAGCGAAAAAAATTAACCTCTAAAATCGAAACGTGACTCGTTTCGTTCCTTTTCTTTTCTTTTTTTTTACAGAAATCTAAAAGCGTTTTAAAGGGTGCACCGATCAGCTTGGCGCCAAACTTTAAGAAAAGCAAGCAACGAGATTATGTTCGCAACATGCTCAAGACGTATCCTTTTATTCCTTATTGAAGGAGTAGGAGCTCCTTGAATAATTATCGTTTCCGTCTTTGGAAACAAACTCAAACTCGCAGTTTCAAACTCGATTGGTCGACGTATTCAATCGACACGGCTATCACGACTTAAGGGACGTTTCTTAATTACTTTGGGACGGATATATAGGATTCGGTGGAATGAGTCGCGTTTTCCAATGGAAAACATGTACTTACGTAAACCTCGTACGTAACACCTCGGGGAGGAGAATAGTTGGCGAGAGTAGCATGACAGAAAAATGGAACACGAGATTTTCTTTCGTGTCTTACCACGCTCCCTTGAGGCGGATTTAAAGTAGACGACTTGCTTAACGACTATGTCGCGAAAAAGGGGAACGTACGAATCATACGTGAGCTTCTCGATTCTACCGCTTCGAACGCGATCGGGTTACATATCGATTTTCCTTAATCGATATCAGTCTTGGGGCCAAGGTGTTGAACGACGAAGACAAATCTACGGCCACGTATATGATTCATCCTTGTAAGGAAATCCTATCGTCCGCTGTTCACGTACGTATAATTTATCTTTACGAAAAAACGTTATATCCTTCTAAAGAAAAAGATTCATTCGTCGAAATCAATTAATTTGAACATCGTTTTGAGAAATAGTTTCGATATAGTTCGTGATTTTTAAAGTTTTCTGATAGAAGGAACGCGCGATTCATCGCTCGAAAAATTGCTTAAAACGGGTGGAAAAAAGAATAGTACATCGATCGATAACGGAAACTTGGAATTCTTGAAAATAACGCGTTTTATCTTGGTTTGGATAGGTTAGGTAAAAAAAGGTAAAACAGTTTGCGATCGCGTAGTTAATGGATGCGTTTTTAATGGATGGAACGAGCGGGGCCTCGATAACAGAGTTAAACTTGGTTAACACCGGCATCGTTACAGCATGCTAGCATTGGCATTAAGCGGCTTCCGACTCGTGGAAGTTGTCAACTCCGTTAACCGTAGGCGCCAATTGCTCGCGTCGTTCGCTCCTTGATAATCTTCCATCGCCTATGGAATATCATTACCCCTCATCCGCAAATAGGAACATTAATCCCCGCGGCATGACATTCACTTCGATTCTCTGCTTCGTTCCTCAGGAATTCGAAGATGTTCCAAAGACGGTAAGGCACGTGAACGTCTCTTGGGTAGAGGCGGTCGCCACTACTTTGGAAATTCAAGGGACGGAAGAGCACGCGGTGGAACTGGCCCAGAATTATTGTTCCTGTCCCTGTTCTCATCGATGACTATCTTTACATAAAATGGAATAATGCAGAATTCATTGGGAAGAAATATTCGAGGAGAATTTTGTACTTACCTTTTCCTTGCATCCCAGTATGTTGTCCTTGAAATCGAGTCTTCGAAACTCGACTGCTTTAATGAAGGAAAATGTAGAAAATTGTAAATTGTACATTCTATATTTATTTCGCTACTGAATATTCGTAGCAAGATATATTCGGAAAATAAAGAGATCGATCGTATACAGAACGGAAAAAATGGATCCTTTATTAAACAACGTCCTTCGTTAATTAAAATACGTAAAGTATAATTGACAAGAAGATGAAATTATTGTGCTTCGCAAAGTCTCACTCGAGGAAAGAAAACTCTATAATCTTAACGCAGGTATAATTACGATACATCGTACTACAATCTACTATTTCCTTTCCTTAATATCGATGTTAATATAATACAGCGTATTGCGGGGAAATGGATCATTGCTAAATTTACATCCGCGACATTTTCAAATCGAAAACGATTCCAATCTCCGAAAGGACACGTACATTTTGAAATACGATCAAAGAGTTACCAAAGATTCATAAACTCGCGGATGCAAATTTGACAACACTGGGGATCTGAATTTGTGCCGTCGAGCTATACTCGTCGTCTATTTAAAAGCTTAGCCACTGGACAAAGGGAGAGACAAAGGAAGGAAAGAGTGAGAGAGAGAAAGATGATCGAGGAGCAACTCGACGTTCTATTTGCCAAAGCAGGAGACGGCGTTGAAGGCGCACTGTTTCCAATAACTTCGTTTGCGTTGAAGGTCACCGATGTCCAGCTGATTTCGAAGCCGTTTCACGATTTGTTTCGTGAACAGGTAATTGATCAGAGCGGTCTCGATGCTTCCATCGTCGTCCACCAACTGAAATAAATGCGTTGAACAACCAATTTCAACGCGACAACGCGAATAGTGGTATAAGAATAATAGGAGAAAACTGGACAAAATTATTTTTTTCCCAATTTTGAATTTATATTTTATATAAGATTTAATTTTTAAAAAACAATACTGCTTTTTTATTATAATTTATTGTTTCGTTAAAAATATACGAATGTACAAATATTTGTGATTCGAATTCTTAAGTAGACGCGCAAAATATCTTCGCGGCGAACGTAACAAAAAAGTTATGGCAGGCAATTAACTTACGAAAGCGTTTCGAATTTCACAACATACGATAAACTGGACCTTGAGAATTGGAAATTGATAGTCTAAAGAAACGGACGTTGAGAAAAAAAATGTTTATTAAAAAAAAAGAAGTTATGGCTATTTGTTAGGGGATATGTTCGAAAAATCCTATTTTATAAATTATCCGATAGATGTGGATCAAATATGGATCTAAACAATGATAATTTAACGAAATAACGATAAAACTAAAAATTATAAAATGGAAAAAGCACTGCAAGAAGATATATTGCATATCGACCGCTCATACATTGAAAGGAATAAAAAAATTGCCAACTTAAGTTAGAGATATTATTATATATATATATTATAATATAAGATACGTTAAAATTAATCCATAAATATCAATAGCTAGATTAAATTAACTTTAATATAATAAAAAAAAATAGAAAGTTTCTATTTTCCGTACATTCGACTCTTATTACGTGAAACATATAAAAAATCATTGGCAAATAATTACATTGTATGAATTTCCAATATGAAATAATTACTTAACTTTAAATTTAATTTATAAAAAAAAAAAAACAAAATTCATCGATAATTTATAACTTATTTTATATTTAAATTAAAATAAATATTTTGAGAAATGCTTTTTAAAAAATTTACAGAAACCGATCAATTCTCTGCCTATATACGCGTATTTTGTTTAATCTGTAAAAAGAGGATTTAAAATTTTAATGTATAATTATTATACATTACATCAAAACAATCATATTTTATTCATTTGAAAATAAATTTTGCCCAGTTAATTATACATTATTCGAATCACAGTGCAACGTTTTATTTTTAGTTATATATACAGTTCGTGCATAGACAGTGGAGAAAGAATGTACGATCAACCTTTTCATAAACATTAGAAAAAAGGCTTCTCGAATCGTCTCTCCGCCATCTTGTTCCATATATCTCCATCTCGATCTTTCCTTTTATTACCATCTCGCAAAAACTTCGCAAAAGTTAATGGATATAATAATTTCGTCCAAGATAACGTTCGAGCATAACATAACGTAAACGTTTCCGATGCTGCACTCAAAATCAAGCAACGATTGGAATTAAATAAAGATCGAAAAGGAATCGTAAGACAATTTGCACGGTATAATGAATAAGGGGAAAAAAAATGCGTGGTAAATGGGAAAAGGTATTAGGCTTTTTTTTTTTATAAAAACGTCGAATCAAACGTTCGCGACGAATAACCGGATGTTAAGTAAAATCGGATCAGCCGTCGCTGAGATATCGATTATCGAATCAGCCGCAAATTTATCAACCTTCAGTCCAACGAATTCGCGTGCTTTATCGCCGCTCCTCTCCAAGACATTACACGACTGATCTACCTATTTTCGATATTTCTCGAAGCTAATTTCTAATTGTAAAAAAAGTAGCTTGGTAACGTTGCTCGAATAGAAAGATGCTGTTACCCTTTCGTTGGAAAAAAAAGAATAATTGGTATCGATAGAGAGAAACATACGCGTGTTGTTGTTTTACGTAATATCACCTCGTATCCCATTTCTCCGTAACGTATACGTATGCTAATGTTACGGTAAATTCCGAGGGCGGTTTAAATGCTTAAACGAACGAATCTCTCCTACGCCATGCGCAATAACATATTTGCAATTCAAACGTCTAGATAAGAGTTACGCAACAGGAGTACGAACTATATTTCGTACGAAGGATTAAGAAATATATTGGCACGAGAATGGACATTTTCCCCTCCCTCTATCGTTTCAATTTTTTTTTTTTTTTTGTATAAAATAATACAAAATTTCTAATTTGGCCACGAATTTGGGAAAAAGTAATAATAATTTCGTTGGAATAGAAGTTATCTCGCAAATATCGGTAGTCAAGTTTGTTAGACGGGCAATTTACTTTGTTATCCACCGCAAAAGACACGAGTCTTTATCCGTTTCTATCTCCTTCAACCGGAGAAATTCAATTTGTCTCTTTTGAAACGGTATCCGTTTATATCGTCCGCTTGGAAATATTTCAGTTCCGCGAATTATTATTTTTCTAAGAATAATTTTAAAAATTATATTGGATAAATTATTGGACAAATATTGGATTCGATGAATAATTCGATTTATCGTTGAAAAAAAAAATCGTACTCATAGACAGTAAAAAAATGAAGGTTAAATATATATACTCTACACGTGTAGAAAGATACATATATATATATGTTAAGTAATCTCAGTGTAATATTTCTGGGTTCAAAATTCAGGACGACAGGCCAGCTTGAAACTATGCGAGCGTAGCATGGTAAACGGATCCTTTGTCTTTGATCATCCCGAGGATGCGCGCGATTAAACCCATATCTATGGATTATCAGAGGTAGCGTTAATTGCGCAGTTAACGTCACCCGTACACTCGACCATTGCGGTAACATTGATATGCCAATTCTGAATTAACCGTATACGAGACCTTTCTCTCTCTCTCTCTCTCTCTCTCTCTCTCTCTCTCTCTCTCTCTCTCTCTCTCTCTCACCTCTCAAATCTCAAGGAGGAGAAGCACGAAAGATCGAAGAAGACGATTCTCAATAATTCTCTCGTGATCGAAGTAAAGGAAAATCGAAACGATTGAACAAACGAACTGTTGAACGAATTACACGCGAGACTTACTTATTTATGGATAAGCTTTTAACTCGATATCTGGAAAAGAAAATAGATTGAAACATCGAGAGCAACAGGTTTCTCGTTTCCCTTTCAATTATAAGCGGTTCAAGGATCTCACCGTATGATCTCGAATTCGAGAATTCACCTCGATCGGTAAAATCGTATATACATGTAATAGTAGAAAAGTTTAATATATCGAGAAAGAAATCGAATAAATGACTGTTCGGAGGTAAAGGTAGCTTCGTTATTAACATTCTTCCGAGGATGGAAGAGAATAATACGAAGAGTTTGAACGGGTCTGAGGGTAACAGTTGGCATAATAACGACCAAAAAACTCCTTTCTGGATATTGTAAAAAAACGCGATTCACTGTCGTCGCTAGTGTGCCAAATAAATTTCCGACGGAATTGTATTTCTTTCCATTTCTTCGAAAGATGCGTGACTCTAATACGAATCTCTCCATTTTTATTCTTTCTTTGTTCAGGTTTGAAACTTTCTCCCCTATTCTCCAAAAAATTATTCCGCAAAAATATACATATCACATTGAATCGCGAATGGATACAGAACGATGTTAAAAGTTATTTGTGCCATCCCATATATGGTTGATTGCAATTAACTGATTAACCGGAAATGGAGATTAATCTCCGCAGCAAAAGCTGCGGTGGTTTTGATCGCGATTATATTTTTTTAAATCACGATCAATCGATCCGGAATTAATTATTAAATAAATATACAACGACGTATATAAATAAATATACAACGACAAAGGAAAGAGAGCAAGAGGAAGGAAAAGACCTTTTTTTCTTCTCGAAACGAGTTCAAGACAAGAACAGTTGTTCGTAGCGACTTGTGTTCGTTGTAAAATTGAGGGCAGGGTGAGAGGGGTAACGAGGCACATTTGTCATTCGCTCGACTCGGTCACGTGGAATTCTCTCGACTAATATTACCGCCGCTCGCTCGTTACGAACGATATTCTTTCTTATTTACGTGCCATTTTATATTAAAATAAAAATGTTCTAAAGAACGACTATCGCGAGAGTGGGGGGAGGGGGGAGGGGAAGGATTTTCGTTACTTACGTCTACCTCGTTCAACAATCGTTCCTTGTCAGCTGCCGGGATGGCCGTTGAGCAGTCTATCAACACCATCAGAACGACGAACAGAAACATGGCGATTCGTAACGACGACATATTTCGATCCTGCGTAACATAGAAAAAACAAACCAAATTTCGTCAATCCGGATTAATTAAACCGTTTTAGTTGTTCGAACGATAGTCGTTCGTTAACAAAAAAAATCATATTATCGATTTTGAAAATATGAAAGATTGAAAAAAAAGAAAAAAAAGATGCGACACGAGAAGAGCGAAAATATCCAAGTGAACGCCTCCGTCTCTCGATCGCACAAAATTACATATGTGTATATTCGCATTCTGGATATATCTATTCCCTGTTAACAACGTGCAACGATGCGCGCGATACGCGTTTTTTTTTCGATAATAATACGAGATAGCGTGATGGCACACGAGTAACGATCGCTCGTATCAGTTCGCTTCGCTGGGAAGCTCTAAAAGTATCCGGCGACGACTCGTACCGCGTTGATTACGTTCGAAAGAAAAATCGAACGATTGAAGCGACGTCGAAAGGCCATTGATACAGCGGGTGATACAGAACGCGAGATTCTACTTTCTAGAAATCGATCGGATAAAAGCCGATGAATTTCAATAAAGCACGATTTTATTATTCGATTCGAAAGGGAGCAAAAGTTAATTTTTTGATATTTCTCGCCTCGTGCGTTATTCTTTTTTTAACCGATTATCGACGATTGCTCGCGCGGACGGACACTTCTGAGACTATTGTCGAGAATGCAATCTCTCGTATTCGGTCACTGAAAATTTCTCATATTCGAAAAGCAAATTTATCGTGTCTCGGTCGGATTGAAGAATTAATTTCTCTAAACGAATTAACGGAGAGGATATATATATATATATATATAATATATATAATATATATAATAATAATACACGTGTATTTTAGAGAAGCAAATTAGGCGGATGAACGTTGACAACGTTGCATGCGGTTTTACGTATATCGTTGATGGACGGGATCGATCGGTTAATGGAATATTTTGATCAATGTCAAAATTGTTGGTTTTATTCGTTCGCGGTCGACACTTCGATTCTGCCGCGATGAATAACGGACAACCACTCTACCTGTCATTGACAGAACCATAATTCATCCAAGGAATTCTCTCGAGTGATACCATATCAATCCCCCTTCAATTTTTAAAATATCGCTATTCTCTATTTATTAATCAAACGAAAAATAGTTGGATTGATTTAACGAGCATGCATCGTTGTAAAACGAATAAAACGTAAAACAAAAAGTAGTATAATTATATACGCGCTTTATATATATATATATATCTTCAAAGACAATGCAAGACAATAGACGAGTAATTTGCACGGCTCCCTAGGCAACAGGTTTTCCTCTCCCTCGAAATGGACGCTTGCCTATATCTATACACTTATATATCCATCCCAAGCTGGCAAACACTTTTTTTTTAACTCGATCGAACGAATTGTCATTGTCTCGTCTAAGCGAAACAATTTACGACATTTATTTATATAATTATATTCGAAACGTTATCATACTCGAGCCTATTTTTTCATCACCATTCAACGACATTCATAACGTAAACGAGTGAAATCGGGGATTGTTCGACTAGAAATTACGAGCTCGAATAAAAAAGCGATTATATCGTAAATTTAAAATTGGGAAGAAATCCAATCTATTCGAGACGCGAGTCACTAACTATTTAATAATTGTCTATTTCGAAAATCAAAATTCGAAAGGATGGTGAAAGAGGGAGATAAAGAAGATAAAGAAGATAAAGAAGAAATATACCTGTTGTTCGGTAAATGGAGATCGGGGTTGCGTCGTTAGCTCGAGTGGTTGGTCCTTTTTTGGGCGAGCAAGGTGCTTGCGAGGATCGGTGCTTCAGCGACAGAGTGACTGAGCTTGCAAGCACGCGACCACTTTATATCCGAGACAGGGACTGGGTCGGTGGCGTTGTGGTGGTGGAAACGATGGGGGTGGAAAACCCGCATTCCCCCTTCCCTCTCCCCCCGCTCACAAGTCACTCTCTTTCCACGATCACGCGTTTCGTCCACCGCCGATATTAATATTTCCACGCTCTCGAATCAAAGCTTTCTTTTCTTCTCAAGCTCCTCCTCCTCCTCTCCCCTCCCTCCCTGCTCCCCATGGGACAACATCACTGAACCGCGGTATATAAACGTCTGAAACCGGAACTCGGATCCGTTCGAATCAATCTCGAGAATCAAACGACGAGACCCACGAGACTCGAGCTCGCAACGAGGAAGGAGGCGACGAAGGAAGTCTCGTTGTTAACGCAATTTTATTATTGATAGCGAGCGAGAGATAAGGAATAAAAAAAATCGAATCGAGTGCACGCGGTGGTAATTTTCAATTTCACGTAAGGGGGATGAACGATATTTTTGAACCACCGTCCGGAGATCGTGTGCATTCTGACGGGCGAACAGAATTGCTGGACGAATTGCTGGACAATGCGGCGGCCGGGATAGAAATTGGCGGTGGGCAAGAGGCAGGAATGCTCATCCCCCGAGATATGCGAGGTCCGGCATGCTCCGCTCTCTTGCCACGTCCGTCCCTTCCCCCTCCCCACCGATCACGTATCTATCACTCGACCGTGTTGCATTACACGTTTCTTCTCCACGATATTCGTTTCGACGAATAGTAGCCGCTTCTCATCGATCGAATCAGGAAAAAATTCTTTGGAAATTGTTCTTGAACGCTTTCTCTTTGATTTAAACTTTGACGATTTCAAAATTGACGATAATATGCGAGAATTTGTAAAGAAGGAAACGCGATGAACGAATAAACAAATAATGGATAAAAAAGTTGATATTTTTACTTTTTCCGATTACGGGGTGATAAAGGAGCATACGATCGATAATAATCGGTGACCGATAAGAAATAGGCCATCAACATTGGAGAAAACGTGATCGTAACAACAATGATATGATAAAACGCGATAAAAGCTGCAGGGCCATCATTCACCGACGGATCTTGTCGCTCGCTCTTCCAAACGCGTTCCTCTCAACTTTTTATTCCGCTCGCTGATATTTCGTTAAATAATCGCTATGTTGCAACCCAGTTGGGAATTGTTTCGTATGGATTCGTGTGTAAAAATGTTGGTCACGATCGTGAATCTTTATTTCCCCTTTGAGATTCTCAAACGATGGCCAAGCATTGGATCATAACGTTCCCGTTGGGCCACGAGATCTGCCAATATTGGTCAATAAAAAAAAAAGAAAAAATAGAATTTGCATTAACACCTTATAAAAGAAGGAAATTTACGTGGAAGCGTGGGGAATTTCCTTGAAATTCTACGTAATTTAATAAAAAATCGCGTCATCGAGGAAAATATCATTTCGATACCATAAACGAGCGAATCGACAACGAGTCACGTTCAAATTCATTCGTAAAACGTAATTAATCAGGATCGCTAGAAATTTAGTTGGAGATTGATAAATTCGATCGTCTTAAATAACATCAATCATCGATAATTGAATTTCTCTTCTATTTTCTTTTATATGCTTTTTGTTAAACAAAAACGGAAGAGAAATTAACTGCAAAGTTGTTCAAAACAAAACATATATTTAAATATATATATAATTAATATAAAAATAAGTGATTTTTTTTCTTCTATTCGCCTATTTTAAGCGTGAACGAAGGCAAATTTGGATAACCTGATTACGTAAAGAACATGTAAGAGAGGATCGATGGATCGATGATTAATCAATTCGAACGAAATAATACAAATTCGAAAGCTACGAGAGAATTTATTTTACGTAACTTTTAACGAGCAATACTTGGTCGTATCGTCGCTAATTAAGCATTTCTATAACTGTTTGAACGCGTTGTCTCATTTTTTTTCTTTCGATTCCGTATATACAATTCGAGTTTACAACAACATTAAGAAACACGCCTTAAAACGTTCATCCATCAAAATTTTACATAGGAATTGGAATACACACGGCAGACACGTTTCACCGCCTCGAAGCTTCTGTCACTCGTCAACTACGATGGTATCTCTGATGTCAAGATGTGCGCGAACCTGTCGGTGTAAATTGTAAACACAATTCTCGCGTTATCTCGCCACGATCGAGCCCTTGAAACGAGACAATTCTGTATCGTAGCATCGACTCAGGCTGCAGTAGAACGTATCATTGTTTGGTCAGACCTTTCTCTCTTGCTCTATTCTATCGTTCGATCGTTTTACATTTCTTTACAAATATTACATTAGACGAATACTATAAGACTACGAGTGTTAAAATTTGCGATTAAAAATATATTTTTTGTTTCTTTTTATTTGTTCTTTTATTTTTCTCGTTACGCAACGTTACGTACTAACGATAGAAGTACGAAGAAAAAGTTCGAAGAAAAGAGTTACGCGATTCGATAATTAACCGAAGGCAATTAAAGAAAGATGTTAAAAAAGGTTGTCCACTTGTCGTAAACATTTTTATTTCCATTTTTCGACGCGAGTGGGCAAGACGTTCGAGGCAGAGTTTGAAGAAAGAAAGGGGAGAAAGAGAGAGAGAGACGATCTCGAATCGATCGCGAAAAACAGCAACTCTGAAATGATGGACCAACGTCGTTACCTGAGCGAAATTGGATCTCTCTTTCCGTTTCTCCCACGATTTCCACGGAAAGGGATTTGTAACGAAGGGCGAATCGTTAAGACCTCTTTGAAAAACATTTCGATTTCTCGCTTTCGTGGTTCGAGACGAATTCGAACTTCCAAAATAGCCATCTCCTACTTTAGTTACGATAATTATTATTTTCGAGATCGAAACGAAACATTCGAAATAAGCGTGTTAAATAATTTTCGCAATTGTGTCATCCGTACGAAACGTTTAATTAAATATTTTATTTTAATTTTAAAAATATCGTTAAATTTAGAATTTCGTTGCAATTCCCGTTCTCATAGAAAGGAGGAAGAAGAAAAAGAAAAAAAAAATTTCTGATAGAGTATGCTAATAACGAAGGATTGGCTTATCGAAGTGGTCGAAAATCATGTCGGTAATTCCTAAGCAAAGAGGAAATCTTGAAAGGTATTTTCTTTATCGAAGTCGTAACTTATCCTGCAAGCTACGATTCTAAATCGTACTTTTTCCAACCTTTTATTCGCGGTCGATAAAATCAACAATTTTCTCCTTCTTTCTTCACGCTCTCGCTCCCCAACCTTCTCCAACTTTGTTTCTTCTTCTCTTTTTTTTCTCTCGTGTACGTGAGTAATTCGAGACACCAACTCGAACAAATTTCTTCGTATTTTTATTTCATTTCACGCGGTATTAAAAAGTGGTGTTGAAACTTGTTGTCGATCCCTAGACTCTTTCTTATCTATAAATATTTTAACTTTGCGAGAAGAAAAATACATGACGTGGGATCGTGACGGAGCGGAAAAAGTGATAAATGATTAAAATTAGAGAGGAAAGAAACATGCAGCAAGTTACGATTCTCGATTCTCGTAAATCGAAAGAAATATCTCGGTTTCCGATCATGATGAGGAGAGAGGAGAGGGATCGCAACGGGTGGTTGAGTGGTATCAGAAAAACCTTTAGGCCGAGTTTCCATTACCCAGATCCGATCATTCTGTACTCTGATTGACTTTCGATGTCGCGGACGCTCGCGTTTCCTCCGATTTTTCAAACTTATTACAAAATTATTTCCATTCGTCGAAACTCGTACGATGCGTCATACTCTCGATCAAAAGTTCGAACTTCTCTCGCGAAAAATTACACGCGACGCATGTAAAAATTCTACGCGTCAATGTTCGTTTTTCTTTTTCCTCTTTCAACGAAGCGAACGTCAACCGTAAAATCTATTCGATTGGATGTAACGGATGGAACGGTCCTCTCCCGCAGAGGAAAAAAGCGTTTTTGTCGTTTTCGTCGTTTTATAACCGCCATCACCGTGATCGTAAGTGACCCATTAGTGCACGAGTCGAGCTCGTTATTAAACTCCGTTTAATGCACACGCCAGTCATTTCTTAAATTCTCTTCTCGCGAACGTGGAATCGTCGCTCTCGCCACATGTGTCTCTCCTCCTTTCTCTCCCCTTCTCCACTTCACTAAGCTCCGGTTACCGAGTTTCTCTGTCGAGAATGAAGATTCAATTTCGTTGGGTCGCGAGCGCGCAAACATTGGTCCGTTCGTCGACGGCCAATACGGAACGAGATTTTTCGCGCGTGTTGCGTATTGTGCAAAACGTATCGATGACAAACCACAAATCACGTTACAACCTATTATTTCAAAGCGAAGTTGCAAAGCTGTTGTCCGATTCCGCGACATACGAATCCAGATCGCATCTCTGTCATTAGCTAATTAATGGTGGCATGAGTTGAATCGGTGAGAGAATCCACGCGATATTTCTTTCAAATCGATCGAAATTTTAGAAAAATTGGAAATTGGCTGTGATTTTTATCGATAACGAATTAAAAGAAAACTTTGCACATGTGAATTCGCGGTTTTATCAAACATTCATAATCTATAGGAAAAACGATAGAAAAAAAAGAAAAGAATATACACAAAAAGGGAAAGATATTTCCTTTCTCTTTCGAATATTCAACGATCCTCTTTTTTTCCTCCCTCGATACGATTCTATTTCTCGCATATATTCACGATACATTGTGATTATTCTTATAAATATATAGAAGAATCGGTCGCGAAAAGAAGAAAAGTTTTGGTCTATTGTCAAGAAAAACTAATTATTCCCGTAAGATTGTGCTGTAAAGTCAAGTTGATCGGAAAATCAAAACTGATAGCGATTTCTGCCTCGATCAACCCGTCAATAGTTAATATCTCAAATTCGCTTCTGTTTATCGATTTGTCGAACGAATCGAAGCGAAGAAAGAGAAAAAGAGTAGCGCGCATAGAGATAAAGAAAGAAAGAGGGGGGAAGGAAAGAGAGAGAAGAAAAATAAAAATGAAGCGAGAAAGTTGACATTGGTCACGTATCTGGCCACCAGAGCGTGTTAGTCGTTAATTATAATCGGCACGTGACACCGGAACTCGGTTAATTATACGGATCCGTTTCTTTCTCGTGAACCACCTGTCGCATTTGCGATTCTGCTCGAGCGGACACTCGTTTTTTCCCGTTTTTCCCTTTGCTAAATGGAATCGAAGACAAATGTCTCTCTCTCTCTCTCTCTCTCTCTCTCTCTCTCTCTCTCTCTCTCTCTCTCTCTCTCTCTCTCTCTCTCTTTCTGTTCAAACAAACGTTTTCAGTAAGCTTGTTTAATTCGATTCCATTGAAAACAGTAGCGTATAGTAATCGATGAGGAGTATATATAAAAGAACAACAAAGGGCGAATTCTGTTATTAGGAAGAGCGGGGATTAAGATCGAGCCGATATATTTTCCGAGTTTGGAATCCAAGTTAATAATTCCCCGACCAATTTCCGACTTCCAAACTATTCTCTCACGAGATTCGTTCGAAGCCTCTGCGACGAATCTGCCAATCTTGTGCGTGTTCTTCCATTCCACTTTTCCGCGTAACTCAATTTTCGTATCTACGTTATTCTTCGTCGATCACTAACTTGGAAACTCTCGTTACACCTACTATACTACACATATAGAACGCGTTTCCACGTCAAGTCTGCGCGAACTTGCCCACTCTCGATCTCCCGATTTTCCAATCCTAATCGTTGCAATGCTGTCTTCTTACATCTTACATAGTATACATCCTCGATAAGATTTTCTTCTTCTCGTCCACGCGTTTTTTCGCTTTTCGTTCGCGATTCATTGTTCCAGACTCGCGGAGGACGAGTTTTAGCAATTAGATTCGCGGCGGAGGAGGGCGAAATTTTCGGATATCACGGAATGGAAGAAAATAGGCGGTACGTGAGAATCGGAGGATAATATGCGGTTTCGCGGATCGGATATATTCTCGAGCGCCTGCGTAACGTCAGCCACGCGTACACATATATATAGGAGGTTGCCGCTCGAGGCGTCACATTGCGTCCTCGAGTACGTCCTTCGTCTTCCTGGGACAAGCAACGCGCAGGATATCTTTCGATATATAATCGTCGCTCGATTATATCGCGACGCGCTCCTTTTTCAATTTTCATAAGAAGAATCGTGCCAGGACTCTTTTTCTTTCTCTCTCTCTCTCTCTCTCTTTCTCACTCTCTCACACTCTCGTACTCGATCTTATTCGCGTTTACCGCGAGGATCGCCGCGATTTCGATCCTCGATCCAAGATCCCCCGCGCGAGAGGAAGAAAACAAATAAATCTTGGATTCGGATGCGATAATTCGTTTCCGTAATTAAATAATCGTATATTTCTCGGGAGGGAAATGGGCAAAGTAGTGATTCCATGGCTGATGGTGGCGATAGTGCCCATGATCGCTGCAACCATCGAGCAGCGTGCTCTCAGCAAGAGGAACGCCCCGGCCAATCTCGATTATCCCGACTATTCGACCAAGTACGACGAATATCCGGTGAGTAACTAACATTCACCAATGCGCTTCTCGCTCCAGCTACTCACACGTACGCGTAACGTTTACCGAAAATATGCTAGTTTTACGAACTCGTGGGACGTGCCTGGATTGGATATCGTTTCTTGATATTTCAATCATCGTATCTCGATTCCTTTTTTTTTTTCTAAAAAGAAAAAATATCTCCTCTCTCTCTCTCTCTCTCTCTCTCTCGTAATAAAACGAAAGATTGTACGATCATAGATCGATTCAATCCGAGTTGACTACTCGAATTTCTCCGTTATATTAACTTCTTCTTCGCAAGAATTTCTTCTTCTTTGTTTTACTTTTGTATTGCCATATTCGCCCATC
Organism: Apis laboriosa; assembly: GCF_014066325.1. NCBI lineage: Eukaryota > Metazoa > Arthropoda > Insecta > Hymenoptera > Apidae > Apis > Apis laboriosa. The sequence goes on from NW_025223857.1 coordinate 485,851, forward strand.
TTTTTTCTTATTCATTTCGTAACATTGAATGGAATCCAATCCACTCGACTCGTTTCGTATTTTTCTTCCAATAATTGCGATCTTAATAATTTCGAATCTTCTTCTTCTTCTTCTTCTTCTTCTTCTTTCGCGATAAATTCTTAAAATTCGATCCGTGTGAAAAGTGTCGTGTCGAAAGTTGGTGGAAATTTCGAGCGTGCGACGGGAAGTGGTCGCGTATACTTTGACACTTATCGATCTAAAAATACACTTATCTGCAATGTAAGGGTCCCTTCCCCCCCCTCTTTAAGGGAAAAAAATGGCTATGGCCGTATACGATGGCCCTCGATGATCGATAATAGAAAAGTTCGTAGGGGAAGAAAAATTACGAAAGATTACAAAAAAGTTACGTGAAGTGCAACGCAAATTTTATAACAAACGATCGTTTTTATAAAAAGTTTCGAAAGAAGGAGAGAACTCGACGAACTCGTCTTGGATTTGTTCTATCTCCTTCACTCCCCCTCCTCCCTCCTCCTCCCCCTCCGTCTCGATTAACTCGATAAATATGGAAAGTTGCACAATCCTCGAGCGAGCGAATGAGGAAAATAGACTTTGTTAAATTTCTTCGAAATCGATTAACAAAATCGATCCATCGCTCGTTCGAGAAGCAAAGTGGAAACTGTTTAACATTTCGTGAATGGAGAATTGTTTCGACTTGTCGTCGATCCATTCGCGCGCTTAATTCGGACACTCGGTGCTTCCAAGCTTTCGAGCCGGTGTACAGCAATGAATCATTTCATCTGCACTCCAACAACAAATAAATTCGTTTAATTTGAATCGACAAGACAAGTTGATCTTTTAAGTAGAGAGAGGCAATGATTTTTCCGTTTATCGTTTTATCGACGGATAATTTAACGCGTCAAACGATAAGAAAAGCTAGAAAAATCTAGAAAATTATATATATATATAATTTTTTTATTAAATAATAATAAATAATTAATAAATAATAATAGTAATAAAATAATAAATAATGTTAAATATATTATATATATATATATATATTTCAATCAAAATATATAGAAAGGAATAAAGGAAAATAATATATATATGTACATACATCTTTTCCAACAAGGACCACCTCCCTATTCTTCTTCGTTAAGGAGTTAATAAGGTTTACGTCTCTCCCTTACGTCCCTCTGATGTATGATACGGATAAAAAGTAATCGTTTCGTTCGTGATTAAATCAACCGAGGACGAATTTCATTTCGTTTCGTTCTTTTTTATCGACCGATTAAATTTTTCAATTGAACAACCGCAGCCCCCTCCCCCCATGCGCGAGTTTGATTCAACGTTTTAATTTATCACGAGAAGGGAGGATATCAACCACTTTTTCGAATCTTTCGAACGCGACACGAAGGAGCGAGTTAAGACACTTGCCCGATATTTCGAGCGTTAAAGTCTCTGAAAGGATGTCGCATCGAGGAATTGGCCTCTCGAATAATTCTTTCGACGAATGTCCAGAGAGATTTTTCCGTTCGTGTTTCGATCGTGAACGTATCGATTTAATTTGTCTCGATGCGGGAAAAAAGGGCGAATGAATTAATGGGGATCGAGATAATAATAAGGGAGAGAAAGGAGAAGTTCATCTTTTGGTCATCGGCGGAATTGATGACGCGATAACTTTTATGTCTCTATGGCTATAATAAAAACCGCGCCATAGATATGAGTTTAATCATCGTTAAATCGATACACCTTGGCGACACGGTGATTATTTGCGGAACGAGAAAAAGATGGTTTTGTGTCAAGATTATTAAATGAAACACTCTCCCTTACCAAATATATAGGCCGAGCAATTGTTTGCCAATTGGCACGGGTGTACAGGGTGATTGATAAATTTTCGAAAGATTTCAAATCCCTTGAAACGTTAATGGATTATTCGGAATACCTTCGAACAATAAATTTCCTCACCCACGCACCTTTTCCTCTCTCCTTTCACCCGCGTATTTACGTGAAGAAGCATTTGCTTCCGCCCTGTAACTCTGTAGATCTCGTGTCCCCTTCTTCTTGCTTGGAAAAATGTTCAAACTTTTTCCTTTCTGCTTCTCTTTGTCCAAAGATTGGACTACAATTGGAGGAAAAAAGTGTGGATCGATGCGCATGCGTGCTACGTCGGTAATCAAGTTTCAAGTAAATCGAGAGCAACAGGCGTGTCTCGAGAATTGCAGTTCTCAGTTGGAAGAGATCGTCGTTCGATCAACGTTCGATCGATTCATTGAAAATCGTTTGTTGAAAGAATCGTAAATCGAATAGATTTTTCAAGAAAGTAACATGGACGTTACTTTTACGAGGCCTTTACAAGGAAAACAAAGTTGCATCGAGTGTACGAAATGCTGTTTTCGTTTTTCTAACGCGAGCAAATTGGACAGGCGAATTTCCACTCGGATCCAGTACGTATTTTTCTTATTCTTATTCTGCTTCGACGAAATATCAGGTGTTTTTGATCTAACGTAAGGTAAACGTTTGGTGAAACGAGATAGATATATCGAAAATACGTGTAATTTCGTAAAGTGACTTTATCCTTCTTTGTTTTTCTCTTTTTATCTTGCAACGAGAACCAATACGATACTTTCACTCGAATGAATGCACGCTCTTCCATTATATCTATTTAGAACGGATGGCAAATTCATTCCGATCGCGTATGCACGCATATATGGTCGCGTTTACGCAAAATCATGCCAACTCTCTCCTACTCGAAATGAATCGATTAATTTGCACGCGTCTTTGTCATATCGGCGGCATCGAACGGCATTGCCTTCCGATATTGCTCGCCTACTAAAATTAAATTACCTAATAAAATAAAAAGAAATTGATTTCGAATTATCGCGCGGATACTCCTCTACGAGATTGAGATGACCATCCTCGGTGATCGAATAATTATTATCCCTCTTCGTTTTATATTTCACCGTTCCGTTTTGTTTGTAAGTAAACAAACAATTATTTTAGAATAGCGGGAGAGAGTTTAAAAGTTGTTGAAAATGTCATTGGGAAATTTGTTAGGGGAACGGAAAGGATAAAAAAATCTCTTGGGAATCGAACGGAACGAGATCGACGGTGTGTAAAGTTTTTCTCGAAAAAATGATCGAATGATTATCGGCCTTCGTTTTATATTTCGTTCGTTCGTAAACGAGCTTATTGTTTAAAATAGTAGAAAAGATTTTAAAAATATTATTTATTAAAGGAAGGATAAATAACTCCGAAGTATATCGACAGTATAATATTTTTTCGAAAAATTATCGAATAATTATCGGCTATTGGCCGATTAAAATTTTTTTAAGTTCTATAAAAAAAATTTTAAAAATATTATTGAAAAATTTGCTAGGGGAAGGATAAAGATCTTCGAAGAATCGATCATCGACAATATCATAAGATTTTTTTGGAAATAATTGAGAGAGGAACGTGGAAGAAGGAAGGATCGCGTTCTGGATTCCGGCGGATGTGTTCGACGTGTCGTCGATCCGGAATTCAATTATCGATAAACGGCAAAGTTTCAACGTTCCCGTATTTGTGATGATTAAATTAGCGATAAGGGATGCTGGGAATGATAACATAATCGAGAGATACGTTTACAATGCTCTCCTGGTTAAGGACAAAGGTTTTCTGCGTTCGATAGGTGCAAGTTTTAAAGCGGCGTCGCGTTTAGAAGCATCGATTTTAATTAAACTTTCCAACCGGCGATCGAATTGAGCAACCCGTTTTCCGATATCCTAAAAAACGTTGTTGGAAAACCAACGTTCGGTCTTTTGTAACCGATGGTTATTAACCGATCCCTTTGTCCTTTAATATCCTCTCCTTCCCTCTCAGGCATCTTTGTATACCGTTTTATAGTAGAATCCCTATATTTCTTTGATAATCTTTAATGATCGAACACCCTAAGCTTTCCTGTAGGTAATCCGGAGACAATTTGTACCGATCGAGTAAAAAGTGCAAAATGAATTTTTTTATCCGTAAGAAAAATATTTTTCTTCGCCAAGCTTTCCACAAAATTGTCCGAGTTAAATAAAGGGTTTTGTTGCGCGATACAAATTATTTTGCTGCTTTGTTTTCTTTTTTAAGACTGAAAAAAAAAAGAAAAAAAGAAAGAAAGAAAACGTTATAATATTTAAAGCTACATCGATATAAGCGAAAGCGAAACTCGATTGAAATGCAATCATTTCATTTCTAACCGTATTCACCAATGAAATTTCCGAACATCGATACGTTCCAATTAAAAGGAATTACATATTTAAGAGACGGGAAAATTTCAGCAAAGTTGGTTTCATTGACGAAAGCGTGAATATCTTGGAGATTTTATTTTAAATTCAGATTTGATTAAATCTCCCTCTTAATACGATATATGAGATTAGAATTTTTCATTTTTCTCTCAGATTGTAAATTTTTATCCAATTTTCATTAATATGGATTTTTTTTCAAAGGGGAAAAAGAAATGTCAAATCCTCGTATATTTCTTGTTTCCTAATACCTGTCGACGGTGATGTTTCTTTTTTTTTAATTACTTTCAAGTGTCCGTAGGCTTCGTTGTCAATTGACGAAGATTTTTAATTACTCTCTACTTGCGAGATTGCCATTGGCGACGTTTTCGTTCTTGTTCATTCCCGTCGCCTGTCTCCGAACCAACTTCAAAACTTGCACTAAAATATCCCCTGCGATTCGTTCTCGAGCCACCACTTTCTTTTTCTTTTAAGAAAACAGCGATAAAATTGTCCGTCTTTCAATGGATGACGATGTTACTATCGTCGCCAACTCGTTTACGAACAATTGAAAACAAGGTTAGAGTATTTCTATTTCTTCGAGACGAGGAGAGAGAGAGAGAGAGAGAGAACAATTGGCTAAAAATAATCCGATACGTGTAATCTCTTGTGCGCTTTCTACTTAGGCTACCTGTTTAGATTTTTATGAAACGGCCCGAGAAAAATATAAATCGGTTGAGGACCCTTTGGGAAATCGTTCGAGATTGTTTAGGAAAAGATAGGAAAAAGAATGCCCTGTTACCATGTTTACTTCGGTTGATGTGGGCCCGAGTCGGTTTACTTTTTTTATTTGTCGAGGAAAATTAAACTGGTCGCCGGTTTCTTTCGTTGCAATAGGAAATTGAATATCTTTCGGCCAAACAAAAAAATTTGTTTGATCGTATTTATAAAAAAAAATTTAATTGTCAATTTTAACAATGCCGTTCGAAAAAAAAATTGACTGATAAGATAAGCAAATTAATTTAAAAGGTGTAAGACAATTTGATGAAAGCAATAATCAAGTTAGATTAACGAAGATCGAATTGTCAACTTTCGAAGAGTTTCAAGCAATAATGAAATAATCGAGTGGAAATGGCTCGTTGGATTCGTTTAAATGTATACTCGCCTTGTTATTTTCTTATTAAACTTGAGAAAACTATGAGACACAATGTAATTAATTTGCTCTCGTTATGAAAAAAAAAATGTAAAATCGGATTAATTTTATAAACGGGGATAAAGAAAAATTCATTTCTGCTGATTTAAACAAAATTGTTTTAAATGGATTACAATCCTTTTTTTCCAGCTAATTCGATCAAAGCAAATTCGTGAGCTTAAGAAGCGTCGGTCGGAATACAAAGAAAAGGTTTGTCAAGCTCGTTTTCCGTCGGAAAAATAGAAAATGATTTATTATTACTCGACATCACAGATGGTTAAATGAAAATAACACGGAGGATATGATATTTCTTCAAAATTCAACGAAAGGGAATAATAATAACGATTAAAAGACGAGAATTTTCTAGATTTTCATTGTTAGACTTGATTCCAAAGAAACGTGGGAAAAACGCGAAAGAAAATCGAGAGAATATTCAATGTTAAAACTCGGCGGCAATTATTCTCCGGTTTAATTAATTTTAATTGGCTTAAATATTAAATATCGGAGATAAGGGGTGCGATAACTCGATAGAAAGGAGCAAGATAACAACAGAATTACCTTGCGGTTATATATTACGGTCTACGCCGCTTGATACTACCATTCAATTAATTATCGCGCGTAAATCCTTTGCACGTGTAATTACCATACCGTGAGTCATACTCTTATTCATCTCTGATCGAAGAAAAATTTCTTTTTCAGGTGGTGGTGCCAAAGAGGGCAGCCCTTTTGTTCGATCGATTAATGGTCGCGTTGCAAAAAGTTGTGGACAATCAGAACAAAGGAGAGCTGGATGGCAGTAGACCGTTCGCAAGATCGCCCCATCTATCGATTGAGAATTCGCAAATTATTCCTTCTACGGACGAGCAAACGATGAAGGTTAGTTTACCCATTTACTTGGTGCAAAGTTATATACTCGAAATTTGACCAATTTCTTTTTTTTTTTTTGTACAGATGGATCTTCAGCGACGAGGTCAAGCGAAAGGGCGTGTTTATTGGCGTTGTTATTTCAATGCTGTGACGTGCTTCAAGAGAAAGTGATAATAAGCCAACGTAACCAGCCTTCGAAACCCGACTATTCGCATGCTTTCCCCGGTTGAAAGAGAAACAAATAAATCACAAATTCAGAACAAAACTAGATCTTAAATCCAACGATGAATCTATCATTTATTTTGAATCGAATTATTTTCTCGCTTTCGAATCACTTCTCATCTATCTTCTTGATGACTATTTAAGTTCTTGCGTATCACTATTAATATGGTGCGGTTGTATTAAACAGTGTTAACTAATATATCTGTCTGGTTTATAAAACGATCGTTATACAAAATTAAATATTAAGACGAATCGAATTAGACGAAACGTTATCTATTCGATTGGTTTAAAATTCAAGTTTTTCCTTATTCATGTACAATTTATGCCCTATGACAATTCTACGTGTTATCGTTTTATGACAAAACAAGAATTATTTTGTACAGAAGGTAAGTTCATCTACGTTTGTAACGATGCGACATTTTTATTCAAATAATTTATTGAAAAATATACGTTACAAGGCTAAATTGTACGTGTACCATTATTATTAAGTGGAATCGCGTGCTTTCGTGGCTATGGATAACCTTTCTAAGCATAGTACTAATTCACAATGTTTGGTATATGGAAACATGTCTACAGCAACAGCTTTCACAGGAACCATTGGTTCTCCGACGTATTGTTTCGAGATAGGCCTAGCTAAATCTACTAAATTTCTCATAGCTGCCCGAGGATCGCAAGATATATATATTAATCTTGATAATTTTTTTGCTTTGCGCATAGTTAGTAGCGCTCTTTGATCTGGAATAAATAGTTTGTGTTTTTAAAACAAAACCAGCTAACTTAAGAAAAATTATATTAATCTTACGAAGTCCAGCTCGTGGAGGATCCACAATAGCGATAATGTCGGGTTTAGTTGTCCTTCGAATAACGGGAGATAAAATATCTTCTGCTTTGCCTACGAAGAATTCGCAATTCGATACCTTGTTCGCGATAACATTTTCCTTTGCGTCTTTGATGGCATCCTCTATCATTTCTAGTCCAAATACTTCACCGCAATACTGAAATTGTGCTTGCGTTTATTTCTTCTCTTGAAAATTTTATCAGTTTTTAATGAATCTTTGATACCTTTGAAAATGCAAGACCAATGGTCCCAGTGCCGCAACAAATGTCGAGTAACGCAGTGTCCACGTTTGGTTTTGCCAAATCAATCGCTGCTTTGTACAATATTTGAGCACCCAATGTATTTACTTGAAAGAATGCTTGAGGAGATATTCGAAATTTCATATCTAACAATTTTTCTTCTATGTATTTTGTTCCACTAATATGATGAAAATTTTCTTCATCTTTTCCGTCGATACTTCTAAAAAAAGATAAAAAGCGATTTAACCGAATTGTCGTAATTGCGTAACATTCGGTCTATAATCTTACTTTATTTTCATTATTTGAAGATATAACGATGTTACTCGTGCTTGTACACCTTTTCCAATTTCAAAAAAAGTTTTGAGTTGTAGTTTCAATTCATCCAATTTTTGAGAGGTCAAATCTTGAGGATGTATCCCCACTATTACCATAAGATGATCAGAAAGAGTAGTTCTAACTGTAACTTGTCTCCAGTATCCACTATAATCAACTGGATCAAAAGGTGTTAATTCAGTGTTTTTCATGAATTCTTCAAGTACCTAAAATACTCCTAATACAAACAACAAATCTGAGATAGTAAAAAGGAAAGGATCATTCTCAAGAACTTACTTTAACTACAACTTTCATTTTATTAGGAATATGACAAAGATTGTCGATAGGTCCCACTGCTGTGGAACCAGATGCATAAGTAGATAATCTAAATCCTATTACAATTTTGTCTTCTTTGTTACTTTTACCTAAATCAAATCAATATTTATTTGATAGTAATTCATCAATATGTTTAATTTATCATAATTTATCTGTAAGATAAGTAAAATTTAAATGAAATTACCAACTGTAAATTCACATTTATTTCTATATTCCTTAATTGTATCTATACTTAAAATAGGAAGCAATTCACAAGGTAAACCTTGATATTTATTTTTTTGACAATTCAACCAATCCAAAAGATCACCTTTACTTTCTTTCAACATTTGTTTACATATAATTGTCAAAATTGAACTCATTTCCTTTTGTTTTAGTTCCAACTAAAAGCATATTATCAAACTCTTATTACATACATTTTAATACCATATTATTAATAATAAGTCTTACTTGATTTGGATAAGGCATGTTCCAAAGAGGAATGGTAGTTAATTTAACTTTATCTTCTATGGATACGCTTTGATCATCCTCTTCTACCTTCAAACGTTTCTTTGCATTTTCCTCTTCTAATTTTCTTTTTATAAATGGATCTGGTGCAGGTTTCGCGATCTATTTTTAATAGATGTAATCATTTTACATGAATGATTTAGTAAAAATTATTATATTTTTTGTATTCTATTCAATGAATTTCGAGTATATTGATATGTAATAAATGTTCGAATATTAATTATGAAGAAGAAAATGCGAAATAACATAACATTAAATTGATATACCTGAGCACTAAGCTTGTAATTTTTCCATAAAATTCCATTTAATGTTTCTATTGCTTTCTGACGACTTTCTTCGTTTCTAAAAGATACATAAAGCCATCCACTGCTTCGTTTTGGTGGCTTTATTTTGCACGATTGCAAGTCTAGCTTTTCATTTAAGAGTTTTTTAAATTCGCCAATTCCATAATATTTTGGTAATCCGTGTACTTCGATTTTATATTTTTCTGACGTAAAATCAGCTCTTTCAAGATAAGCGTAAGGATTCTTTTCTATTTCTGTAGATTCGTTAGAGGCCATTCTTTTTAGATTTTTTAAAATATTCAATCTAACCACTTATTTTCTTTACTTCAACGTTCATATGCTCTTATATTAGGTTATATTAGGTTAAGTTAGATTAAAGTAGTTTGATCGCTATCAATGTAAACAATGTGTATTTGTATAAAGATTTGAAAGAAATTTACGTAAGATAAAATATCATAAATTTAAATAAATAAATATTGCAAATTAAAGTTATAAAGAAATGAATACAAAATTGATTATATTTTATAATGTAAAAATAATTTTCAAATTGTCAATATATTGTCAATTTTACTTATAAAAATTTTATTATTACTTAAATCATATTTTTTTAAAGTTGTAAAATTTAAATTATAAAACTTATTTAATGATATTTTTTCTTTTTTTCTCTTTTGCCTTATTCAATCAGAATGAGTCAGGAAGCTAAAAGTTGTTATTTGAAAACCAATGACAAATCACTACTGACAGTGTATTTGCCACATAATAAACCAATTTTCGTCGGTCGTTCTCCAGAGACAAATATTACAGATACACAATGTTCTAGATTACAAGGTTAAGATTTTTATAAATTTATTATATTACATAATTTATATAAAATTGATAATTATTATAATTATTATTTAATTTATAATATTCATTGGGTATTATATTCTTTATAGTACAAGTGTGTGCAGATTATCAAAAGTATAATGTTTATATTCAACAAAATGGAAAAAGATCTTCTGGCTTTAATGGTTTTAAAATGCGTAAAGACATCAAATTTATAGGCAAACATGAGGATTATTTAGAAATATTATATGGAAAGCATATTTATCAGATTGAATTTAATCCTCCACCTCCAAAAATTTCTTTGATAGAAAAAAGAATCAGAGATTCAGAGACAGGTGATGAATATAGAGAAAATTCTTGTAAAATAGCTAAAGTTGAAAATGATGAAACAGATACTATTGCCACATGCGAAGAAATTCATGGGGAAAAAGAAGCAAAAAGAAAAGAAAAACAGATAAAAAATGCTCATGGTATTTTAAAATTCATAAACAAAATGTCTCCAGATACATTTGAAGATACAGATGATGTAATAGACACTGAACAGGATATGTGGGAATGTAAGCAAACTGGATTATTAATATATACAGCAAAGGGTGTAGAAAATCGCTCAATGGTAAATAAACAAAATATGTATTTAAAATATATATTTTCAAAAGTAAATGGAATCTTGTTTTTAGATAGCAGCATATGATTTGGATGGAACTTTAATAAAAACAAAATCCGGTTTGGTATTTCCAAAAGATTATGATGATTGGCAAATCATATATGCTAATGTGCCAGCCAAATTAAAAAAGCTCTATAAAGATGGATATAAAATAGTTGTTTTCACTAATCAAGCATCTTTTACATCTGGAAAATTAAATCCTGATTCTTTCAAGAATAAACTTAAAAATATAATACAAAAAATTGGTGTTCCAATGCAGGTATACTTTTTTTATATAATCTATAATAAATAGAATGAATATAAATTACATATATATATATATATATATATAATGGATCTTATGTATTTATAGATATTTATAGCTACTGGATATAATATCTATAGAAAACCAGCAATTGGAATGTGGCAAGAACTAGAAAAAGTAAGATTCATTTCATAAAATAATTATTTTTATCGTCGAAATTTATTAAATTTAAATAATTTTTTTACAGAAAAATAGCCCTATATCTATCGATAAAGATAAATCTTTTTACGTTGGAGATACTGCCGGACGAGCGAAAAATTGGGCTCCCGGAAGAAAAAAAGATCATTCGTCAGTCGATCGATTATTAGCTCTCAATTTGAATTTAAAATTCTATACGCCAGAAGAATATTTTCTCGATTTCGAACCAATTCCTTATGAATTACCTATATTTAATCCAAAAAATTTATCGAATAAAGAGATATGCTCAGGAAGCAATATAACTTCAAATGATCAAGAAGTAAATAATATTATTTTCGCTATTGGAGATATTTATATTATAATTATAAATAATGCTAGTATTAATTACTAAATTTATATTTTTAGATTATTTTAATGGTTGGTTGTCCAGGTTCTGGAAAATCATATTTTGTAAAAAATTATTTGGATCATTACGGATATGTTAATAGAGATACTCTTGGAAGCTGGAAAAAATGTATTACTATAATGGAAAAACATCTGGATGAAAAATATAGTGTAGTTATAGATAATACTAATCCCGATTGTGTATCAAGACAAAGATATATCGAAATAGCGAAAAAATATAACGTTCCTGTAAGATGTTTCGTTATGACGACAAGTATCGATCATGCGAAGCACAACAATAAGGTAAAAATAATTTAATTTGATGTGATGTAACAACATTTACAATACAAACTTTAAGCTAAATATTTTGTTTCAGTTTCGAGAATTAACTGATCCTAGTCACGCGAAAGTTAATGATATAATTATTAATTCTTATGTGTAAGTAAAATTAAATTATACGTAAAATTAAATTTATATAAAATTCATTGTTAGATTTATTTTTAGAAAAAATTTTCAACAACCAAGTTTGGAAGAAGGATTTAAAGAAATCGTTCATATAAACTTTGTACCGAAATTTCAGAAAGAAGAAGATCGACGACTTTACGAAATGTATTTGCTTGAAAGATAAAATTTTTTTCACATCATATGATTGCTTTTAAATATAATAAAATAGATAAACACGCGTTAGTAATAATTTTTAGAAAATTTTAAGAAAATAAAATCTGATTATCTAAATCTAACTTATTTATTTAATATATATGTATATGATTATGAAAATAAAATAAACTTTTATAAAATATCTTGTAGAAAATATCAATATCGAAGTATTAGTTTTGTTTATATATATATCTGTTCATAATTATTTATAATTAATTTATAATTGATAATATTTGTCCATAAAATAATAAAAATAAATGATAAAATGATTTCAATTTCCATAAAGATATAGTTTTTGAATTATTATTTTTCATTCTTATTATTATTTTTACATTCTTTGTACGAAATAAATGATAATTTACTGGATAAAGAATTTGTGAGTAGTAAGTATATTGAATATTACGTATATGTACAAAATTTTAACCTGTTTATATCCAAAACAACATAACCTATCTGAAACGCGTGTTTCATAAAATGTGTAACATAAAATGCTCAATAATAATTATAAATAACATAAAATGTCACGATTGATTGTAAAAAATTTACCAAAAAATGTAAGTAATAAAAAATGTAACGATATAATTGTAATTATAATGTGAATAAAAAATTTTAATACATAATAAAAATTCATAGATTACAGATATAAAATTAAAGGAACTTTTTAGTCAAAAAGGTTTAATAACTGACGTACAATTAAAATATACAAAAGATGGTAAATTCAGACGATTTGCTTTTATTGGATTTAAGACAGAAGAACAAGCTATAGCTGCCAAAGAATATTTTGATAAAACATGTATCGATACCTGCAGAATATCAGTTGAGCAATGTGCAAGTTTAGGTATTATAAATATAAATTTATATTATATTATGAATATTTATTTATGATGATAATTTTAATTTAATACATATTTATTGATATTGAATTTTAAAGGAGATTCTTCCAAACCTAGATCATGGAGTAAATATGCATCTGATAGTTCAAGAAATGTAATTAATAATAAACAGTTTAGTGATAAATCAGAAAATGTAAATGTGAATAAAACAACAGATAAGAAAAAGGAGAGAAACAAAAAAGATAAAAAAGAAGAAATTGTAAAACCTGAAGTCAAAGAAGCATTAGAGAAGGTATAATTATAACTTACTTTTCTATACCAGTTGTTAAATGTTATGTGTAATTTCATATTGATTTATATTTAGCATAAAAATGATCCTTTATTTATGGAATTTCTTGAAAGTCATACAAATAAGGCCATATGGAATAATGATACAATATTGACAACTATTGAATCTAAAGAATATAACGATAATGAAATTAATGGCATTGAAAATGATATTAAGGATATTAAACAAGAAGAAAAAGATGAAGAAAAAGGAGAAGGAGAAGAAGAAGAAGAAAGAAAAGAGAAAGAACAAAAAATTGCACATAAAGTTGTATCTGATTTAGAGGTAAATTTAAATATATGTATTTCTTTGTTACTTATTAATTTGTTTTGTATATATATATATAATTATTTTTTATATATATATTTTTATATATATATTTATTTTTTTATATAGTAATAATGTTTATTTTTTTAAATAGTATATGGAAACTTTAAAAAATAAAGAAAAGAACATAGAAAAGAAAATTTCAAATGATAATCCATCTAAACATGGACCACTAAAATTATTTACTGTAAAACTTCGAGGATTAGCGTATAATCATAAGAAAAAAGATATCAAGCAATTTTTTAGTCCATTAAAAGCAAAATCGATACGAATATCGCCAAAAATTAAGGGTATTGCTTATGTTGGTTTCAAAACTCCACAACATTTGAGAAAAGCGTTATTGAAAAACAAAAGTTTTTTAGGTACCGTATAGTTTACTCTTATTAAGAGTTTTTTTTTATTTTTTTTTTAAACTTTGGTCTATATTTTAATATATATATTTTTAGATGGAAGACAAATATTTGTAATAAAATATGAAGTGAAGGAACAAAAATTTGAAGAACAAAATGAAAATAATAATAACATTAAATGGAAGAAGCAAGCAGAAGCATTGAAAAGTGAAGAAAGCATAGCAGAATCTGGAAGAATGTTTATTCGAAATTTGTCTTATACGACAACCGAAGATGATATTCGAAAATTATTTGAAAAATATGGTAAATAATTTTTTTTCTTGTCCAATATGATACGTATGATATTAATATATAATTTTTTTTTTTATTTAGGTCCTTTAACTGAAGTTAATTTACCCATCGATCGAATAACTAGAAAATTAAAAGGATTTGGTACAATAACATTCTTAATGACCGAGCATGCGGTAAAAGCTTACAGCGAATTAGACGGATCGATTTTAGACGGAAGGATGTTACATCTTCTTCCAGCCAAAATGAAAATTGATTCACTAGAAGAACTCGACGAAAGTAAAAATATATCGTGCATGAATTTATAATTTTTTATAATAATTCTAATATTGATATTATATAATTTTATAATTTTTATATTATTTACTTATAGAAGAATTAACTTATAAACAGAAGAAAGAATTGAAAGCTAAAACAGCTGCAGGATCATCACATAACTGGAACACTCTTTTTCTTGGTCAAAATGCTATAGCTGATGCTATAGCTACCACTTATAATACAACAAAGGAAAATGTACTCGAAGATGGATCAAAAGGCTTGAGTGCTGCAGTTAAATTAGCATTAGGAGAAACACAACTGGTTCAGGATACCAAAAACTTTTTGGAGGAAAATGGAGTTTGTTTGGATGCATTTAATCAAGTAAATATTATGTGAAATATAAATATTAATGATTATATAAAACAAATGATTTAATTAATGCATTTTTTCCAGCCATCAAATGAACGATCAAAAACAATAATATTGGTGAAGAATTTACCTGCTGCAACACCAGCACAAGAGATTCGACAATTATTTGCACGACATGGCGAATTGGGTAGAGTTGTGATGCCACCTTCAGGAATTACTGGTATAAATTTTAATAATATTATTATCATTATATGTGTCTTTTAATAATATTACATCGCATTAACTTATTGCATTTAGCTTTGGTGGAATTTTTGGAACCCTCTGAAGCGCGAAAAGCATTCACAAAATTAGCCTATACTAAATATAAACATCTACCATTATATCTGGAATGGGCTCCTGACAATAGTTTTACTACTCCTCCTGCGGTAAAAAACAAAACTATTAACGAAACAAACGAAAAAACAAAAGTTGGAGAACAAGAAAAAGAATTATCAGAAAATGTAAATGATACGCTTAATAAGGTTAATAAAGAAGAAAGCGAAGATGAAGACGAACCTGAACCAGACACCACTCTTTTCGTGAAAAATATTAATTTCTCCACTACGGATGAACAATTAAAAACGGTAAATAACTTATCAAACATTGCTTCCTATTATTTAATATGTAACATTTTTTTTTTTTTATAGTATTTCGACAAATGTGGTCCTCTTCATTATGCCTCGATAGCAACGAAGAAAGATACAAAAAATCCTGGTGCCAAGTTGTCAATGGGTTATGGATTTGTAAGATATAAAAGAAAAGCAGATGCGGATCGTGCACTAAAAGTTTTACAAATGACAGTGTTGGACGGAAAAACTTTAGAACTCAAACGTTCTGAGCGAACATTAACGTATGCTTTCGTTTCAATTTCAGTTTCCTTGTTCAATTTACAATTTTCGGTAAACATTTCTATTCATCTGAATGTGCAGAACTGACGTAAAAAGTGCAAAAAAGACATCTACGGTAAAACCTCAAACGGGTACAAAAATTTTGATAAGAAACGTGCCGTTCCAAGCAACAGCTGAGGAAATAACCGAACTATTCAAGTACGTATTTCAAATATTTATTATTATATTATTTTATATAATATTTTAAATTAAATTAAATTATAATATTTTATTATAATATTTTAAAAAAGAGAAGTAAATTTTTTTATTCACGTTTCTCTGCTGTTTTTTCTTTTTCTCACTGAAATACCAGAGCGTTCGGAGAGTTGAAAGCAGTACGGTTACCTAAAAAATTAGTTGGTGTCGAAAAACACAGGGGATTCGCCTTCGTAGAATATTACACAAAAAGCGAAGCAAAGGTATACGAAAAATTAAAATAAATTCTTTAAATCATCTCGAATCAACGATCAATATATACATCATATACAATATAATCTTTTTCTACTATATTCATAGAAAGCATTTAAAGCTTTGTGTCAAAGTACTCATTTGTACGGTCGAAGATTGGTCTTGGAATGGGCTCAGAGCGAAGAGGGTGTGGAAGATATTAGAAAACGAACAGCCAAACACTTTTATCAAGGTATGTCATTTATTATAATCCCTCTTTTGCGCTGTAATTAATTATCTATTAATAAACCGAATTAATATTTTGTTGATAGATCAATCGGTAAAGAAGAGTAAAAAGGCCACGTTTAGTCTAGAGGATATAGCTTTGGAAGATGCAAATAAATTATAAAATTTTATACATAGTACGATCACGGAAACGATACAATTAAATTCATAGTTCACACGTGACTTGGAAAATGTATTTTCTTTCAATATAACTGGCAGCAAATCAAATCGATCGAAAGTTAAAAAGTTCTTTTCGTGAAGGAGTGCACGCCTATTGATGTTCGCCTCACGTCGAAACTTTTTCCCGTCTTACTTTTCTCGAAAATAGTTTAAATTTCTACCAGTAGTATGTCAGACACGTGCTAATTCTATGTATTTGGGTTTAACGCTATTCAATATCGAATAATTCAACAATAAATATCGTGGCATAATTAACATTAATATCTTCGATCCACGTTTCAAACCGATTTAATTATACAAAGTCGCACGCGCTTGATTTTAAAAAATTAGATAAAATTTTGACACGGAAGCTATCTACAAATCGACTCGTTTTAAATTTTAATTCTTTTTAAAAGTAACAAAAATTGATAAAATTTATCCTTTCGAACCAATAAGAACATTTATATATATATACAATAAAAAGCGAAATAGATTTTATCCAATTTAACAAAATTGAAAAAAAAAAACGATAAAGTGTGCCTTCAAAAAATTTACATAAATTCTTAAATTTGAAAATCAACAGAAGAAGTTTTTAATGAAATCGGTATTATTAAAAAAAAAAAAAAAAAAAAAAAAAGCGAACTCGAAGAAGTTTCGGGGTAGGGTGGAAGAAGGGAAGAAATGTTTTCCTTTCACCTCTGCCTGAGAGGAGGAGTGGCAGGAATGGATTGGAGAGGTTCGGACAGTCCCACGGTGGAGGTGGAGGCAACCCATGAAAGTAACAGTGGCCTCTCTATCCTCTGCACAACGTTCAGTCTCGCTCTCCTCGCACCGGTGTACGGTGCTCGCGATTGCTTTCGGGTGTCCTTTGGCGTGCTCGTCAGGTACAAGGTCGCGGGTGCATCGGAAACGTCGCGTCCTATGTTAACAGCATAGTGCGCGATGTGCTCGTCTTGACGGCGAGATTCTCGACGATCGACATCAACGGTGTTTTGTAAAGAGACTGCAAAAGAGACGAAAATGGATTGGGTAAGATGGTTGTGCCGATTTTCCTTTCTTTTCCATTTACAAAATTTCAATTCAATTAAAATGGTGTAATCCGAACGTTTTTTAAGAAACGTTTCGTAAAGATTATCTATTATCCACTCGAAGAAATTGATATTATATATAAAGATAAAAAAATAAATAAATTAGAAAGTTAAAAAAAAAAAGTGAATGAACTTTTTGAGAAACTTTCGAAAAATTTCCATATTCGATAAGGAATAATACGAAGAAACTTTCTCGTTCCTGAAATAAGAAACATCCGTATTTTATATCGATTCACTTATTCATTTATTCTATATATTTCAAAATAACGAAAGAAAATTAATTTAATTATATTTATGTATGCCTGTACCTTTGTCCCGTATTGGAATTTCGATCGAAAATTCTATGCATGTAGATTATGCGTGCTGTGGAATCTTCGAAGAGACTGAAAAAAAAAAAAAAATAATAAGTAAATAGCATTAATTCCATCGCGAAAACGTTGGAGAAAACGTTACAAACGGTGGTGGCGCGCGTTTTCAAAGGATGAGGTCGAGCCGTATTGTTCGAGGGCGAGATCTACACACACACGTACCGAATGCTTAAGAACGATCGTTGGCTTCCTGTAGGGAGGTAGAGGAGGGAGAGGATATCTACCGGTTATTCGAGCTGGACTGCACACTTCGCTCCACAGCCGCTACGACACTAAGCAAAGAAGGAGAGAACGCGTGTAGCAATTCGAGATTGCAAAACTGTCGAGGTCGCAACACTTCTCTTTAAACAAACAGAAAATTTCTGTTTTTTTATCTCTCGAATGTCATTTCGATTTTTACACGCTTCCTTCGATCGATAGATTTATTTGGGGACAAACTTGTCCAGATTGGAATTTTGAAAAAACGGTTGTGTATTTTGAAGAAGTTGAAATATATATTATTCCATATAGGTTTGAAATTCGAAGAGTCGAGACATTTTTCGGAAAGCAATTTCAAAGGAAATCGTCGTCGATAGTAAATAATTGTGTAACGTTGACGTAACCGGTTCTAAAAATTCATACTTTCTCTGATTAATTAAACTTGCCACTTTCACGTCGTAAGAAAGTCATAGAACAATAATTAACGAAAATTCGATAAATTCCTTTTATCGTAGAAAAAGAAAAATTGTTTCGAAACTTTTTTTGAAAAGAAAAGAGAAAATCGAGAATAATGGATAAACGAGAGACGAGAAAAAGAATGAAAAAAAAAAAAAAAAAGTACTTGGGGAGTGCAAGGAAGAAGGTCAGCTGCTGACCTTTCGAAGACTCGTCGAGTAATCTTTCTTTCTTTTTCCTTTAAATTCTTAAGTATAATCTCTCTCTTTTTATTTAAAAAAAAAAGTGAACTTTTCATCGAGGAGAAGGCCAACCAAATATGATATATTTCCACATATTTTAAACGTTTTCTAAATGGAACAACTGAATATCGAGAAAATTCTCATTTCGATAATCAGATTTAATGAATTCTTTATATAAATTTTGACGATTCATCCTATAATAGTATAAAATAAAATGGACAAAGACAGACGAGTCGAGAACGAAAAACAAAAGACGAAGAAAAGCGAAGAAAAGAAACCTCATTACCTCGCCCCCCCCCCTTCTCTTAGATAATTTCCTCCGGTAATTAAGCAACTGGCAAAGAAGATTTAATCAAAAACGCAATCGTAGTTTTCTAGTAAACAGAGCCGAGAGTTCTATACCTCAGAGCGAATTCCACGAAAAGTAAAAGTGACCGAGCCACGTTGGATTTATCCATCGGCGACAGATCGAATCCACTTTGCTTTCGAGCGTACGCGTTAACAGGGTGAATACGTGAAACGTATTTATTTTCAACTTTACGATCGATTTCCCGTAAAAAGTCGTTAACTGGTTCATAGTCGTAAAAATAATCCAGCTAAATCGACGCAATTTTCATTCCACTCGATCCGATCATTGTTAAAAATCGATATCTCGATCGAGCAATTATCGTTTCTTCGATTCGCGATCGTTAGTAATTTAATCCAGAGCAAATTTCTCAACGATTCGGACGATGAGATTGAACCCTCGTTACAATGACGCACGAATCCATCCCGTTCACCTTTGCAACTGGTTTATAGCTACCGGACTTACTAGAGATTCTGGATCTTCAAGGTTAAAATTAACCATCTCTCGTTTTCTTCTTTCTCCCGTCCCCGCGTGCCTGGAATCTCGAAGACCGCGATTCTTACCTCTGTTCCTTTGTTTCCTTCGAGATCAATGTATTCGATATACAGGTTTTTGTCCCGACGTGCTCGTTTTCCTAAACTTTATTTATTAGGGATTCCTCGGATCGGCGAATAAAATATTTTTCTCGGAGGGAATCTCGATTCGAAATTAAAATTCATGGCCCGTTATACATTATATACGGCATATATTGTCTGGTTCTTTAAAAGGTCTCGCCGGTATCGGAATGACTAACGGTAATAAAACGAAGAGGGTGAAGTCATCGCGTGGACTAGCTGTTCAAATGTCACAGCAACTCGAATGTAAATAAGCCGGTCGTTCCATCCAAATTCAATTCAATCCAACTTCGATCGGTATGCGTTAAATCTGCGATAATATCCACGTATATCCTCTTCATAATAGATACGAAGTTGTTGCGAGCATTAAAAAAGATTGATGCTTTCTCTCGTATGGATCGAGTAAAAATATCATTACCGAAAGTTAGGCAGCGATAACCGATAGCAATTGAATGAGAATTTTCATTGGATGACAGATTCCTCGTTAGAAATCACCGAAAGCCAGTTCCGGTTATGAAACATTCCGAAAGGAACTCGTCGATCGAGCAACAGGTGGTTTTCGCCGTATCGTTCGCGGTCTCCGCTATTTCCCGGTTAAAAGCGTGCTCGCACGAGTCTCTCCGACTCTATAGAAAGTTATTTGACATTTAGACAGATCCGCGAGAGAATTTTCGATCCACCCGTTCGTTTATTTCATCAAGAGATCGGATTTTCTCCTTCCCCTTGTCTTCTTCTTTTTGTTCCTCTTCTTCGGAACGAACTTGGAAAAAATGAAAAATGGCGTCAACACACATACAGGAATGCGAATGCTTGTCCTTTTTTTACTAATCTACCGATTCTATCCGAATGACGTTACGAAGCGACGTAACGTTAACGTAACGCGCTCGTTGGCCGAAACGTACTCTCAAGGTAGAAAGTGGTCGCGGAACGGGTGTTCTTTCTTCTTGCTTTCTCTTCATACCCGTTGCGTAACGAGGAGTGGCTGATTGGGTGTCACGGCCCCGCTCTATTTGGATCGGACACATCGCATTATCCTCGAGATCTCGAATAAAATGGGAAGCTGGTCGTCCGCAGGTGCACCGAACCGGTGCTTCTTTCTTTCCATCGATCGAGAATTCAACCGACTTGTATCTCACTCACTACGCGAATCCACTTTCGCCAGATATTTTGAAGAGTTGAAAAATACACTCGATATTAAAGATCGATTTCGCGCAAATAGTTTCACCGTGAATGGTTAATTGATCATTCGCGTACAGTTATATATATTTACATCTAACTACTCATCGAAGTATACACATTGAATTATTAATTCGTCGCATCACTTTTCCGTTACAGGAGAACCGAACGGTGTCACTGCTGCTTTGCCTAAGTATTCTACTCGCGACGATTCATAACGGTGAGTATTTCGTTACCAACCAAATTTAGTTTCATCGTTTCGTTAGCTAGTTTCGAAAAACAAAGATTTAGTTAAACGATTCTTCACGGCAAGCAATCTTGCGAATTCATCGAGTAACAAAATTATCGATAATAACTATTTCAAAGTGATGAAAAGGAAGTTTGTTTAAAAAAATAATAAGGATAAGAACGACGAATGGCCCATTTACTCCGTGACCGAGTGTCTCTGATCTCTCTGGTGTAATTTCTCTAGCATAGCCGGTACACGTGGGGATCGGCGCACGCGCGGATGCAGTTTCACTGGACTCACCATATCTCGACCAGTGAAACGTGTGCACCTCGTCGGAGAAAACATTCGAGGCAAAAACGGGCCCGTTCGAGGTGTAGTCGATATAGCGGGGGGAGGGAGGGGAGAGACGTGGAAAGTACATTGTAAACGTAAAACAGCTCAGATATTTAAGGCGATATTCGTTCTCGCCAAGTTTTTATCTCTTGTAATCGATACGGTAATCGTTTCTATCCGATTTAAAAGAAAAAAAAAAAAAAACAATTGACGCAATGTAAAATCATGAATCGATGGCGATTCATATGTGTATATATGAGACAATATTTTTTACAATATATATTCATGAAATATTTTTTCAATCCTAAAAGTTTAAAAACAAAAAGTTAAAAGTTTTAAAAACAAATTACGAGCAATTTAAGTTCGTGTTAAAGTATAGAGATTATTATAATCATTTCGATTCATATTCCAAATACAAAAAGTAGAACTCGTTCTCTTCGTAAAATTTCTCATACTACAAAATTATGAATCGCTTCGCAAAACCGTGTAACGTAACATAGTTTCTAACGACGAGGCCAATTGTTTCGGATCGTTAAACATACTTACCGTACTTTGTACGCGTTTCAATGAAAAATAAAATAATATGCAGTTATCGAGTTAATGGGCGTGCAACGGAATCATCGATAATTGTCGATATACATAGGAAAATAAAAAGAGGAAAAGTTTTACGTGGTTTTAACAAGTACACTGTGAATTTTAGATTTGCGGCTAGCTTTTACCGATATTATCTCGGATATTATGCACCGCTCTTAATTCCATTACCGCCTCTGCAACGCTCGTATTACGCGAAACTATCGCGCGCGTGGATAGAATCTGGAACACGTTCGATATCGATGTTGATCTTTGTCTCGAGTCTATTCCCTGGTCGATTCGATTATCATTATCTTGTACTCGTCGTGATTTCGAACCGTGGAAAAAAGGCCATGGAAATTGTACCAGATTACTTTTACTCGTTATTCGCTCGTGTTTCTCTCTCGTGGAAAAATTAAAAACGGAAAAAAAAAATCAAATTTTCCACCTCGTATCGTGGGATTGGAAAAAATTAATACGCGTTTTATTCCACGTGGGTGGTCAGGGTCAGGAGCGATGATCTTAATTCCAGTCTCGATTTTAACATTCTTTCTGGACGGCCTCGGTTCCCGCGATCAGTGAAAGCATCGAGGACAACACCCTGCGATCGAAAGCGAATACCAACGACGATTCCTCAAGGTGACTGCAAATCGGTTCGTCAATGAAGAAATCATTATGCCTCGCGTTTTTTCTCAATTTTCTGCAAGTTTATAATTGCAAATTACGAATACAATAAACAGTTTCTGACATCTTTCCGCCGCTTAACGATGATTTTTAATTTTCGATAAATATTAATATCAACTTATTAATTTTATTCGACGAGTAAACAGGGATCGTTCATTTATTATTATTTATATTTATTATTTCATACTTATTATTTCTCTGCGAGAATTGATCATTTTTTCGTTCATAGGCAATGCCGAGCGTAAGATCGTATGTTATTACACGAACTGGTCCATTTATCGACCGGGAACCGCCAAGTTTTCGCCTCAAAATATCAATCCGTATTTATGCACCCACTTGATCTACGCTTTCGGCGGGTTCACCAAGGACAATGCTTTGAAACCATTCGACAAGTATCAAGATATCGAGAAAGGTATAAAGACAAAAAAAAACAAAATTATTATTATTATTATTATTAACCGACTTATTAACCAACTTTTTTAAAGGTGGATACGCCAAGTTCACCGGTTTAAAAACGTACAACAAAAATTTGAAAACCTTATTGGCCATCGGTGGTTGGAACGAAGGCTCGAGCAGGTTCTCACCTATGGTAGCCGATCCTGGCAGAAGGCGAGAATTCGTCAAGAACGCGATCAAGTTTCTTCGAAAGAATCATTTCGACGGTCTCGATCTCGACTGGGAATATCCCGCGTTTAGAGACGGTGGAAAGCCTCGGGACAAGGACAATTACGCCAACCTGGTGCAGGTAAGATGAATAACGAATATATTAAGCAATAAAGGGAGATGGTTCCGCGCGATATCCTCTCTCTCTCTCTCTCTCTCTCTCTCTCTCTCTCTCTCTCTCTCTCTCTCTCTC